>NC_056743.1:1382258911-1382276411 GCF_019279795.1 Protopterus annectens
CACCTACAAGACAATTGCATTGGATGCTTATGCTAACTAGTGCTAGATGTGTGGCTTTAGTAATCCATTTACTCAATGTAGAACCTACATTGGGGAATACTGACATTTGTGCAGTGAGGAACACCTGGCTGAAGGCTCTGTAGTGCACAATTGCACTACCACCATATAACTCAGATCCAGACATGTGGGCCATAACAGTGGTATGGACCATTCCAGGTGGTGGTGGTGTCCACATATTCATAAAGGCTACTCACATGTAAAGACCACTACTCCGACATAACTCATCATGGATAGATGAGTCAGGTACAGGTGACAGTGGCAAATGCTGCATTCCAGGTTGTATCCTCATATACATCCACCACCTTGTCCCCAGACTACCAACACACATCCATATGTGGTATGACATAGTATGGTAGACCACCAGATAACCCTCGATTGGTGGACTGTACCCAGGCCTACATGAACTGTGCAAAGTACCAATGTACAGACACAGCTGCATAATGTGTTATGCAATGCAATAATACCACTGTTTGCAACCAGCTCAGTTGTACACATACCAGGGTCCCTCAGATGTTGTCAGCATTAACATGGTCGACTGTTGCTATACGCCAGTAAACAACACCCTCATGGTTGAATATGACCTAACTGTATCTGCCCTGGATATGTACATCCCACATTCATACAACATAAATGACATTACCATAGCTTTTGTTATCCTTTCTATATACAGGTGGCTACAGTCATTACACACCTGCACATGGCAGATAGCATGCTATCAGTACATAAGGTTTGATATCTATGTTAACAGAGGTAATATTCCCTCTCTACTGGTCACACATGACACCTATCATATCATACAACACCCCATGTGGCATGTATGTCATTAGACATGTCCACCTAATGCAATGCCTACAAACATACCCAAATAACAGGATCATAGGACCTACACAAGGCCTGTATTTACAGACTCGGGGAAATCCAGCTCTGCTCTGTATGTTCCTGAGTAGTCACAGGTGATATGTTCATGACATATACAGCCATGTGTGGCCACAGCTTCTACATATACCCCATGTCAACGATTGCAAGCCATGCATGCTGTGTGCTGTCTGGACATTAGCCTTAGTACCACAATAGCCAGTACATGCTGGGGTGAGATGTGTACAAGCCACAGAACCCGCACATGCTTGAATGAGTGTACTGCCTAGCTCTAACAGAGCACATTGCTTGCACTCTTCCAGTAAACATGAGGTATGTGTGGCAAATATGATGTGCTCACTGTTGACCATTACAGTGCCCTGGCTTCACCATGGCACTGTCAAGTAACAGTTTGTAGGAGCATGACATGAAATAATGCTGTGTGTGTCTTGCTGATATGTGTTGTTGTCATGTATGTACACTTGGCTACTTGGTGAAGGTGGTAGTGTCCTACCAGTACATGAATACAGCATACATTATGGTGTAATGCTCGGCTATGTTTCACACCTGGTGTGGGGAATGTATCCTCTTGACCTGCTAGTGCACTTACGGATGTAGACCGCATATGTGTATATGTATTGATGTTTGCGTAGATTCCATGTGTGTGCAGTGTCTGATGTCTGAAGGTGACTGTTGTCTTAGTACATCATGCTGTTGCAATACAGCCTCAACATTGCCAACTGTATATGGTGATATGCTTTAAGTACAGTAAGCCGTACAAGAGGTATAGACAGATGTTTGGACATGACTACTAAGTGGTGGGGCCTTTTTGCAGATGAATGATTACTGAGAACAGCTCACTGGTGTGTTACAACCATTCCTACAATAACCTGTGTAACTGCTAAGGTCAGGTTTAGTTAACTGAAGTGGAAGACAGACAATGTAGAATGCAATAAGGGTGACACTGAAGGCAAACCTCATGACACCTGTAACAGTGATACCTCCCCTATGCATATATTGTACATTTATCAGCACAGTTTGCAAAGGAAAGAGTCAGTAAGCTTTGTAGCAAATGCGATAGTGCTGTACTTCTGTAATACCTATCATGAGATAGACAGGTGTTTGATTCACTGTACTGGCACGTGTGGGTGTGTGTGTCCATATATGTCACATATGGTTGGGAATATATCCCACATGTTTTCACTCTCCTGAACACTGTTGCTGACACCAGTACAGAGTGAAGTGTAGAAAGAAAGGCATAGGCAGGTGGTTGAACATCACACATGTAAAGTGTCGGTATGTGTGTGACATAGGTGTATATCTTTGTGAATGCCACAGTGTGTGTGTGTGTGTGTGTGTGTGTGTGTGTGTGTGTGTGTGTGTGTGTGTGTGTGTGTGTATGGTTGTCCGTGTGTATGGCTGTCCGATCCCTGGAGTGAGGCTTTATTTTGCCATAGTGAAATGTTAATGCCCCTCCCCCCATCCAGTCAATGCAATCTAGCATCCCTGTTGATATCATCAATCATAGACGGGCATTCTAACTGACTGTTAACATGTACACCCTGGGGTGTGACCTGTTGTTACATAGCCTACCTAATGGACCCTGCTCCCCATATACATTCACTGCACTGTAGTATCCCTGTCGATGTCCTCGATCTTAGGCCATTCCGACTACCTGTACATGTGTAATCTCTGTGGTGCATCTTGTCATTGTGTAATACTATAATGATGATATGCACATAGGCAGGGGTTCTCATCCGAACAACTGTGTGTGTGTGTGCGTGTGTGTGCATGTGTGTGCATGTGTGTGCGTGTGTGTGTGTGTGTGTGTGTGTGTGTGTGTGTGTGTGTGCATGTGTCAGAGTGTGTGCTACTGTGTCTGTGAATCCCTGAGTGTGTGGGTGTGTCTGTGTTTGCATGCTGTCATGACAGTGGGTATTACTGCTTCCCAATTAGAAGCCACTATTTCCACTGGCCTTTACCCTTATCATCCACCATACCACTCTTTTACCTCCTCCCTTCTCCAGGTAACTATTCCTGTGATGTCACCCACTATGAATGTGACGGCTCTGAACACAGTAGCTTACTACACAGCTGTCATGCTCTTGGATCATTAGAACAGTAAACATAATTGAAACATAGGAGAATATAACTGTGATGTGGAAGCTACAAAGTGCATGCAGGTATTGTCATACTAACTTGTGGGTAGTCAACATGTACATATGGGACACTAACCACAAACACTGACATCCCACGGCACATGCAACTACACCTGAAAGAGGAAGGCAGAACATCAAGATCAACATGCTGTTAGTGTTGTTACACATGATACATACTGTCAAACGTACAAAATGCTTTCTAAAACTGTAATACATGGTATGTCTGCTGCCTGTCAACACTATTCAACAATATTAATCTACAATTGTCTACCTATTATGTTCACCCTGTGCATCAGACCATATGAGCATGTCCCTACACTGATGGTGTGGATGTCAGGGATGCAGCACAGGCATCATCATATGCACAGGATGATAATGTTTGCCAAAGGCCTAGGCTGCACCATTGGATAACATCAAGTGTGTGTGTGTGTGTGTGTTAGGGCCTGTGATATCATTGGGCGTGTGTGGATGTTATGCATGTGTGTGTTAAGGTGCCCTACATGTGTTTCCAGTGTGTGTGTGTGTGTGTGTATGCATGCACACAGGTCTGGCATGTGGCTGGCCTACACAGGGGTATTATTGACAGCTGCAGACTGTACAAGGTAGGTTTCACAGTTCACGGTGTCCGGCTATGACCACGTGACCTGCACCATCCAGGGGTTGCAAGGGCACAACCAGGCAGAGGTCCAGATTGGGTAATGTCTGATGACACATGTCCACTGGAATCGTGTCCCTGTTGGGACCATCCAGGACCACATGCTCATGGCCTGCTGTGTCCTGGTGTGGACTGCACAGCACTAGCTGCACTGCTGCTGCTACTGCCACTATTGGAGCGGGCATGTGCAGTAGCATGTTCATGTAGACCTTCAACAGGTGATGTAGCTGACCTACATCCATGTGCCTGATGCCTCACTCCCACCAGATGTTCCAGCACAGACATTCCATGCTCAAGGTTGACATGCCATGGTCAAGGACTCCCAACATGTCACCCAATCTTCTATCCAAAACATTTGCTAGATGATGGTGAGCATTTGCAAGTGCCTGGATGTTGTCAGTTAATGAACAGACAGCAGCCTTCTGAAGCCTCAGACCTTCTCTGTTATGCCTGTGCCTCCATTACAGACCAAAACATGTGTCTGGTGACTCCAGCTGATGTGCTTTGTCTCACAGGGGCATGTTGGCTAGTGCACCTCCTACGAGCAGTGCTGGGCACATGCCTGTGTGGGACATCACCAGTCAGTTGACTGGGATCATGGTGTGCTGGCACACCTTCCATAGTCTCCACACTTCCCTGTTCCATACTATCACCCGCCAATTGTCCTTACTCTATGGCCAGTGGTGATTGGGTATGTGTAGGCAGGGGAACTGTGTGCGAGGATGAGGAGAAGACAGGTGGAATGGCAACCAATGGTACAGATTCAGCCCCTGACAACCATGCCTGTGCCTCAGTCATACTATCATCATCACTGCTAGAGTCTCTGGGGACACTAACATCAAGTGGACCGCAGGAGGGCAATGCACCTACATCAGCACCTGTGAGGGGAAGACAAGAACTCTACATTGCAAGTTATGCCAGACACACACACAGACAGAGACACACAGACACACACACACACACACAGACAGGCACACACAGACAGACACACAGACAGACAGGCACACAGACAGACAGACACACACAGGCACACAGACACACATGCTACATGCAGGTGATATGACAGATGGCATTCAGCTTAGACAATTATAGTTTCAGCTTAGACAATTATAGTGGTAGCTATCATACATCCCTGAGTTGCACACAACAGCATGCATGTGTTATAGCAGGCAGCATGCACCTTACACAATTATAGTGGTTGTTAGCATACATACCTGTATTGCACCATTTGTGTTAGTAGCCTATGCCTCATACCTGCAACACAATGCACGCACTTTGCACCGTTGCACCACACTGCCTTGGTGTGTGCAACATACACCACATGCTAACAGACCATCGCTGACCTTTGTAGATCTGCCACTTATGCTTTGTGTTGGCCACCGCCCCTATGTGTGAGGACATGAGCAGTAGGGTATAGGTTCATAGGTTCATAGGTAGGTACTAGGCTATCTGCCCTAGGGCATTTATAAGCCTAACCAGAATGTGTTGGCTTTCGCCTCCCTTTTAGACTAGATTCCTGAGCCTCTGTCCAGCAGGGCCATAGAAGTGATCCCAGGAGTAAATTTACGATTTCACATCCACTCATCAATATTTCTCTTGAAGAGGGTTAGCAAGGGGCTCTGCCTAACATGGACTAGGATTGTATTCCAGAGCGAGGGAAGCCTTTGTGAAATTAATCTATCCCTCCAGCATGTCCTATTTATTATTGTGCTAAGGTTTAAATCCCTGGAGCGTATAGGTCTAATGGATTTGGTTTTCTTGAGGTGGAGCATGTCCAAAAATTCCGGGTTAGACATGACCTTGTACGTCAGGCAGAGATTGCCTCTGAGTAGGCAGTAAGCAACTGAGTAGAGCTGGAGTTTCTTTAGTCGAGCTGCATAGGGCATCTGTTTGAGGCCCACGATCCTCTTGGTGAGGTATTTTTGAGGTCTCCCCAGCTGTTGCAGTTGTCGGGTAAGGTACATCCCAAATGGGGCATTGTACTCAATTTTGGGCCTGATGAGTGATGAGTAGAGGGGCACAATGACCTCTCTTGATCTAGATGTGAACCCTTTTGTGATTAGGTGAGCTATATAGAAGGTTTTTCTAACCACTTTGGCAATGTGGTTGTCAAAAGAGAGGTTACTATCTACTTGGGTCCCCAGATCCCTAATTATGTCTTCCATACTTAGTGAATTACCTCCTATGTGGTAGTTTGTGGGAACTTTGTTTTTCCCAAAGGGGATGACTATGCACTTTTTCGCATTTAGCTTGAGGCCATGGTTCTGAGACCAGGTATCCGCCT
The DNA here is from genome assembly GCF_019279795.1 of Protopterus annectens. NCBI lineage: Eukaryota > Metazoa > Chordata > Ceratodontiformes > Protopteridae > Protopterus > Protopterus annectens. Next base: position 1,382,264,925 of record NC_056743.1, read on the forward strand.
CTGTAAGGCCCTTCTGGAGGATGCTTGTGTCAGCCAATGAGTCAATTATGGCTCCCAGTTTGCAATCATCTGCAAACTTGGTAAGCCACAGTCCCCCCATGTTTGTCTGTACCTCAGAGAAGTATATACCAAACAAGAGGGGTCCCAGGACTGAGCCCTGTGGGAAGCCACTTGTAACCGGTTTAGAGTTGGACATGGCACCCGCGACTCTGACCATGTGAGTTCTATCCCTGAGCCAGTTTGCAACCCATCTTGTGACATATGGGTTAATATTTAAACTGGTAAGCTTATTTATGATGCCCAAGTGGGGTATTGTGTTGAAGGCCTTTGCGAGGTCCAGGTAGGCTGTGTGGACTAACTTTCTCTCATCTATGGCTTTGGTAACTATTTTGAAGAAGTCAACTAAGTTTAAGAGGCAAGATCTGCCTTTAACAAAGCCAAATTGGGTAGGGTCCAGTGTTTGGAGGTTCCCAATGTCTTTGTTTATGAGATCCATGATGATGCGCTCCATAGCCTTGCAGACCAGGCTGGTCAGGCTTATAGGGCAATAGTTCCCAGGATCCATTGTGGCGCCACCTTTGTGGTGCGGGATCACTGTTGCTGTACACCATTCTTTGGGTACATAACCTTTGGTAAGGCTGAGTTGGAACAGTGAATTTATGTGAGGGTTTAGTTCATTTTGGAGCTCATGTAAGATGCAGCCCAGGATACCATCCAGTCCCATTGATGCTGTGTTTTTTTACTTTGGAGAGGGCTGCTTTCACCTGTGTGTCTCTGATGTCTGGGGGAATGCATTCTTCTTGGATAGACACTGGCCCTTTTGGGGGAGAAGGGGGGGTAAAGTTTGCACTGAACCTGTCTGTCAGGATGTTGGCAATGTCAGTGGGTTTAGTGTATTTTGTGCCATTTTGCACCAGCTCAGAGCAGATCTGAGAGTTGCCACCCAGATTCTTTATGTAGCTAAAGAATGCCTTGTGATTATCTTTAGAGTCTTTGGCAATTTTTTTTTCAAAGCTAGCCTTTGATGATTTTATGAGGGATCGAAGTTGTGTGCTAGTACTGATCAGGGATGCCTTCCCTTTTTGGGATATTGCCTTATCATATAATAGTTTCCTCCTTCTGTTGTATAGCTTATTTATGGCCGGGTCCACCAGACTGGTCTCCTGTTTTTGGAGGAGTGAGTCTTGGTTTTACTTGGGATGGCATGATCCATGCATTCCTGTAAGTGTTCATAGAGTGCATTTGTAAAGGATTCTGCAGTTTGGGTAGCATTTTACACTAGCCCGGGGGGCTTTGAAACTTTCCACCTCAGTCCTGAGAAGTGTGAAGTTTGCTTTTGAAAAAAATGTTCACAGTGGTTTCCTTGGCTGGGGGTGGGGTTGGGATGTGGATGTCCATTGTGATTAGTTTGTGGTCTGATCTTACCAACAAGGGGTTTACCTCTGGTGTGGAAAATTGAGCCCCCATGTTGGTGATGACCAAGTCCAATATATTGTCCCCTCTTGTGGGGGTGGAGACCAGTTGTTCCATGGCATTTGAGTTTATAAACTCCAGGAACAGTTGGGTGAAAGAGTTGGTACTTGAGTAGTTTTCCCAGTCAATGTTTCGGTAGTTGAAATCCCCCAATATCATGGTGTTTGGTGAGACCTTCATATTCTCCAATGTTCTCAGGAATGCCGAGTGGGGGTCCTGAGACAAGGTGGGTGATCTGTAGCAGGCTACAAACTGAAAAGCAGTTTTACCTACTGTTAGTTGCACATGGATGGTTTCCGCTGCCTCGTGCAGTGCCACTAATCTGGAGGTGTGGGTATCCTTGATGAAAATAGATACTCCCCCACCTTTAGTATTTTGGTCCGAGTTCTGGGGCTGAAAATAATGGTATGAGTTGAATCCTGGTAGTGCTGGGGTGCTCTCTGGAGCCTTGAACCAGTTTTCTGTTACTGCACAGATATCGATTTTCTCCATACTGAGGAGTGCCTGGAGTGTGTGCATCTTGAAGTTTAGACTTCTGGCATTGAGTAGCATTACCCTTAGTTTTTTGTTTCTGGTATTGTCTATGGAGGTGGGTTTGTCTTTTGAGCCTTGCCTAAAAAGGGCACTATGGGGGCGTCAAGAGCCTTAGCCAGTATTCAAAAGCCTAAGGGTGACAGGTGGAAGCCATCCCTGGTGAAGCAATGTGGCTTGTCGAGCATGTCATCCCAGGCTGACAGACACTGGATCCCCTTGGAATGACACCAATAGCTTAGCCAATTGTTAAAATTGATCATTTTGTCTTTATACTGTGGCATCATTCTTGGTGAGGGCAAGATGCTACTCAGGGTCAGGGTCATACCGGCCTGGGCTACATGATCAGAGTGCTCCTCTATGTCTCTTTTCATGTAGTCCAGGCAGGTACGTCTCAGATCATTCACACCAACATGGACAATGACAGAGTCATATTTGTACCTGCTGTGGAGTGACCTGAGTGCTTGTGTTTTGTAGCGGATCCTGGCACCCGACAGGCTGCTTACAGTGACCTTCTCCTTGTTCAGTCTGGTGAGTGGGACATCAGTGTGCCTGACAATAGAGTCTCCAATTACTAGTGTATTAGGTGTGTTATTTAGCCTTAGGGGCTGCGACTGCATGGCACACTGACTTTGTGAAGTATGTGATATGTGAAAGTTGTTGTGGTGTAGCAGTTGTTTGGATGTCTGCTTTGGAGGTCTCTGTTGCTTTGGTAGATTTTTATTTAGAGCCTCCGAGTATGTTTTTGTGAGTTTATGCGTCTTGTTTGCTGGTGTGATGGGTCTATGTGAGACTGGTTGTGTGGTGCGAGTGGTTTTGTTCTCCTCCTGACTGACTGTGCCAGTCTTGGGTTGAGAGAGCTCGGCCTTCAGTTTGGCTGTATAGTTGCATCTCTCACATATATTTGAGTTTGTTGGAAGGAGGAGAGGGTTGTCTGTGTGCATAAGGCAATTGTAACATTGCCTCAAGATTCCCAGATTCACCAGCTGGACTGGAGAGTATACCTGAAACTGTACTTTGGACATGCCTGGATGGTTTAAAGAACTGATTTATTGATTGTCCGGAATGGACAAATAGGGAGCCTTGTACTTCTGGATAGTATAAGGGTGTGTAGTGCTAAAGTTTGTTAGTGCTTACTGAGCAATTTGAGCAAGTGCTGGGCTGTAGAATGAATGCTGAGTACTTATCTTGAGAGTTTGACTAGTTCTAAGGGAAAAATTGAAGAGCAGACTTTGTGGAGCCGGGAATAGTTTAAAACTGCTTAGATGTTGCGCGATGTGCAAAATCGCGCGAAACTGCGCAAATGCGGGTTTTAAGTCAGGGAGCTTGAAAGAGATAGGAATTAGCCCAAAACAGCCAATAGACTGCTAGTTGCTGGGCTGAGACCACTGCTCCAGGGACAGATAGGCTCCTCAAAACTCCCCACTCTCACTGGTGAACAGAGAAGCTTCCTCCTATCCAAGTAAGGATATGGGCAACACAGGAACTTATACCACAGCCCAGGATTCAGCAAAACCTGAAATCTGGACTACTCTAGTTCAGAAAAGGTGGGAAACAAGGATTTTTTTTTTGTTTTTTTTTTTGTTTTTTTACAACAGAAACAGCAGTAACTTAACAGACAACAATGTAAATGCTTTAAAAGGCTAGCACACTTGAGTTTATAGCCTACAACAGTTAAACAACACAAAACTACTTAAAACGACTGCATACTATGTTTGCCTGAGCCCTAGCTTGCATATCTCCCCAAAGCAGTGCATGTCTGTTCAACATTATTCCGCTTACAACTGAGCTGAGTCTAGACATTGTGCATGTGGCTGTACACACATGTTTGACATGGCTGTTCCTACTCTGCAATGGTGCCACAGACCAGCACAGGTTTATAGTACACTAGCCTGCTGTGTGGCATATGACCTTGCTAATCACATGTAGTATGACATGTCTTCTGCTGACGTGTTGAATGATAAGCATACATGTGTAACACAATGGTGTCCTTTCCAATCTACAGTACGGTAATGGTGTCCCAATGCAGGGACATGTTACACTAACATGGGCCTTCAGTTGAGGCAATGTTGTATTTCCACCCTACAAACATGCAGTGACATACTGCACATTGAGCTGATGTGCATAGCCATTGCAGGGCATCATGTGGCTTCACAATTGCTATACAGTGTGAGCTACTGACACAGTTCATAGCCATGACTATGTTCAAATACAATACATATCTAATGTGGAATGTGACCCACGTCACTGAGGTGTATACACACTAAACCCTAATGTGGAATGTGTGACACAGGTCACAGAAGTGTATACGGATGACGCCCCTGCACATCTGCAACCATATTAATGATGCCTGGCAACTATGCCCACACATGGCTAACTTAGCAGTACTCTATGTCCCACACGCCATCTGTGTACCTCACACACATGAGGAGCAGGCATGACAGTGATGTCTGAGACCAGCAAGGTGAATGTACTGTATCTGTGGCCTGATGTGGTTGTATGTGTATGTTGTGCAACACATGTATGTATTTGGATACTGTATAGGTGAATGCTTTCATGTCGTGACACACTCAAGATGTTCAAGACATGTTATGTGGTGGTTTCATGTTATGCCTACACAAGCTGTGCACAGGCCTGTATGATGTTTAGTGTTTCACATCTGCAATATCACCATTACACAAAGGTCATAGTTGTATTGTGTCGAGCCAATTTACAACAGGGTGTACACACATGTACATCACTTCTACTGTGTGTGTTGCTTCACGTTTCTTCCCATCCTCCATGGCCATGTGTACACATGATCTGTCCAATGGTTGTGATGGCCATCTTATTTCACATGTCAGTGTTATCCCATATGACATACACCCATAGATATCATATGCTCCACTGAGGACAGGATTATGCAGACAAAGGGTGGTATGTATGAGATGCGAGACATGTTTTGAAGGATAGTTGAGCAGTGTTGTAGTCAGCCCACTACATGTCATGGACATGTCAGATAGCACATGACATTGTGTGACATTCATAGAAAGGGTATAATCCACAAGGCTGTATCCTGTGGGTCGGTCATAAACCAGCTCCAACACATTTAGAGTGTGTGCACACATATGCCCTCTGTACAGTACTATTGATATTCCCAACATGTGTAATGCTGATATGTAGTACCTGTCCCTACAGTGAAACATACCTCCACCATTGTATTCACTGTTGTCCACACATCTGGCAATGACAGTTTGGAAGGTTTAGTGTAGGTGTTTTATATAGTCTTCAATTGTTTCACATGGGTAACCACTGTGATGCATTGCAGGTCTGACAAGTGTCTATTAACAGGGTCACCATACATTATGTGTATGTGTGTTATGGCAGATAGCATGCAATTAATATGTTCTGTGCATTATCAAGCCTGGTAAGTAATAACAATCTCACCTGACACAAGCAGCTGTCACTGCAAAATGCCGGAGGTACCTATACAGGAGTGTCACAGCAGTAAGATCATTATCCACACCTGTGTGATAGCTACAGGGTGCAATGTCCATGTTAGCACATAAGCAAGTAGAATACACTATAGTATGGAGTATGCACATCTGTGCATACATAGAGTAGCAGACTATAGTATGTGGCATGTGTGCATACATGCCATGCATATGATGTTACATATTGTACAGTAACACATGTAACTATGTGAAATATAGTTGTGTTATATGTGCAGTAGTGACTTACCAGGCAACTCCAGGCTCGGTGGTTGAGAGACACCCACCTCCACAATACAAGCTAAAGCTTGTCGATGGAGGTCTGCAGGTGTCCCCAGGTTGGCTAGTAGCTCCTCGGTACGTGTGAGTTGGGGTTGGGTGAGTGGCCCCCCCACCTGTTGCACCTTGTTCCCTGGCGATTGCATTAGCACGCTGTTTCACCCATCTTATGAGGTCAGCGCAAGGCAAACCCAGAGCTGTTGGACATGCTACACTTAAAGAAATCCCAATCCCTCAGAGCTACATGCTCCAGGGATCTAAACCTTGTCATCACAATAAACAAAACATGCTGGAGGGATAGGTTCTTGACCCAGAGACTCCCAAGACTCTGGAATAGATTGCCCATATATGTCAAGCAGAGTGCCTCTTTGGACCTCTTCAAGAGGAACCTTGACGATTGGATGGGAGAAAGGAAATTCACCCCAGGGATCACGGCAGTCGCCCTGCTAGACAGGGGTCCAGGAAAGTAAATAATGTGGGAAGAAATAGCCAGGGAATTGTTATGGCTAGGCTTGTATAGGCCCTAGGGCTGATAGCCTAGTACCAACCTATGAACCTATGAACCTATGATAGGTGCGATTGTGACCACCAACATCATTTACCCTCCTGCAGAATTCCTCCCACAGGGCATCCCGCTGCTGTGCATCCTGTGGCACATGGCTGAAGAGTGTTGTATGGTTGTTGAGGAGGTATGGGATGAGGACCTCATCCTCCAAGTGGCTGTATGCCAGCAGCCTGCTACATGGCATACCTGGAAGACATAATGATGGAGACAGGTCACAGTAACTCACAGAGAAGTACAGAAGTACAGCTGAACATACATGTGTATCACATTTATTAAGATTACAAATACGTCTTTGCAAATCAACATGACACTAACACCACTGACATGTGTAAGTGACACACATTTGACACTTACTGGTGATGTGATGTTATCGCCATATATGTGTGCATCATGTGATGACATTGCACATACACCATGTTGATGTTGTCTTGACATGGGCATGTCTGTTTGCCTGTACTGATGTATTTACCTATCAGCACATGCCTGAATGCATTCACATTAATGCAATCAACTTTAATGCTGTGTATATGTCACATATATAGTCATACATAGCCGTGAGGGACATGATCTGTGACCCTGCAGACTTGCAAGCATGTATGTGTTTTGCCATATACATCCACATGGCACTGCACAGCTGTGTGGCATTCTGCCATGTATTGCCTGTGTTGCACATGTGTAACACATGGGACAATAGCTAGCCTGATGGTATTTGCAGGCTTGGATATCAACTCTAGCATGTATGGTCATAGTGATCTAGTAGGCTATATGCCCTGGGCCATTTATGAGCCTAGGCAGACAGGTTACCTAGCTGTAGTCAACAGACAGGTAAGTTTCAGTAGCCAGTTCAAGCAGTTCCACAGAACTGATCCTCAGGGTTACTGATATATTTGGCATGCGGTCATCACGCCATGTCACAGATAGGGGCAATGTGCAGCTTCGCTGGACAGGGATGCATAGTATGGCAAGAGCATGTTAAGTGAATGGGATAGAGATCTGTCAGGCTTGCTGTGATCCTTGTACTAGAAAGGTGGATGTCCATGATGTATGTGTTTATTTGAGATCAGGATGTGTTAAGTGTAGCATGTCCAACACCTCTGGGTTGGACATGGCTTTATTCAGGGTAGGCTGCATGCTACATAGTGCAGCTAGGGATTGGGAAGGGCAGCGTAGGCCATCTACACATAGGCAATAACCCTTAAAGGAAATATGTGATCTATTATGGGTCACATGGGTGTTGAGTATGGCTGAGCAATTATCTCTATATTCCTGGATTGCACCCTGTCATGATTAGGGGTGCCACATACAACTACCTGTCTGGTGTGGTGAAGTAATTATCAAAGAAAAGAGTACTGTCCAGCTGTATCCTATACACACAGTTGCCATTATGTTGACCGCTGCCTAGGCAGTAGTTCATGGGTACAGGGTTTGTAACATAGGGGATGATAATGCAATACTTAGCTGTCAGATTGTGGCCATACATCACACACCACACATCTAAGGCCCTTCTGTATGTTGAACACAGCACAAATTGAGTCAACTATTGCTCTTAGTTCATAGTCATTTGCAAACATCAATAGGCTGATGCCTTCTGTGTTAGTCTGTGTGGTATAGATAACAAAGAGGGTGATTACCAGGAATGAACCCTGTATTACTGTGGCTGGCACTTGTTTGATGTGCGTGTATTAGTCAGTCACCTTCTGTAGTGTTGGTTCTGCCAGCAGTCCAGTTGCCAACCACTCCAGTGACATAGGAATATAGACCTAGTTTATTGAGTGTAGCTGGAACACAGTATGGGTGATAGTGTCCTAAGACCTGGAAAGGTCATGATATGCAATGGGAATCAACCCTACTGTCATCTACATCTGTACTGAGTACATCAAATACATTGATCACAGTTCATGGCCTTACAGACCAGACCCAGCTGGGTAGTTCTGCACTATTTCCCATTATCAATGTTGTCTCCCCCCTTTATGGGGTGTGATAACTGTTGTTGTGCACCATTCGGTGTGTACAGAGCCTGACATGGAGCTATGATTGAACATGATGTTTATGTGGATAGCTGATTGTTCTTACATTTGTGTAGGATACACCATGGGATGTTGACAGGTCCCATAAAAGCTGTATGTATGGCTTTAGAGAGTGCAGCTTGTACCGGCAAAGTCATTATTACAGGGTCCATGTAGTGTATATGGATATATTACTAAGTGTACCTGTTGGGGGGCGGTATGAGTGGGTTTAGGTTCTCAAAGCCCCTATCTGGATGCTATTTCTGTAGGTGCAGTACTTCTCATGCCATAGTGTTGTGCAGTATGGCAGGTATTGTCGTTGCCATTACGATTAATGACACAGCTATAGAATGCTCTGTGCTTGGCCTCATAATATGTGGCTGATTAGTTTCACGTTAGCTTTGTGGGGTTTTATATGGTGTATCTGCATCTTACTGAGGTTGACCAGGGATCACCTACACTCATGTCTGTTCACTCTTGCAGCAGTTACTACCTTCTGTGGTACAGTTTAAAGCATGGTACCACCAGTTTGCCTTTTTGTTTGTGTTGAATTGAATCCTGGTTCTGTTTCAATGGCACAATCACTGCACATATGTGACTGCTTAAGGTTCATTTGTGTAGGATTCAGCATTTGCACATGCATTGCCATCTGCATGGGTGCCATGACAGTCACCACTCTGCTCTTAGGAAACATAACATTGGCATTGGAGACTGACTATGTGTAGCATGCTGTTAGCCCTGTTTGTGTGACTACTGTGATCCAAGTCATTGGGGTCGATGGAATCCAACATGCATTGAGTGCAGGCGTTGGTACATGAGGAGTCTTCCCAGTTCCTAATGGAATAGTTGAGAGTAGCCATTATTATGGTTCTGTCTCAGACCTAATCTTCCTTATTACAGCACATTATGACAGTTGGGAATTCCGCGGCCTGGTGGGTGATCTGTCGCAAGATGCAATTTGAATTCCATTTTGGCACAAAGGTAGATGCTCAGCATAATGCATATGAAGTTATGCAATGCAGCTAGCGTGGGGGTGTACATATCCTTCAGGAATACGGACACACCTGTGGCCCATGTGTTCCAATAAAGGATAATGGGAAAGAAGTGGGGTATGTGCTATAACATGGTCATGCAGTTTTGCACTCCGGAGTGTTGAAACATGTCTCAGCCACTGCACAGATATGTTCTCCATGTTAGGGATTGACATATGTATGTCCATATAGTGTTTCTGACATGTATCATTGTGTACCAAGACCCGCAGTTTATTGCTTGGATGTCCCTGTAACAGCAGTGGACCATCACTTGAACTGTGCATGATGAAGGCACTATAGGGGAAGCATGAGCCCTAGGCAGTATCCAGATTCCCAGGGGTGACAGGTGTAGGCCCTGCCTGGCAAAGCATCATGGTCTGTCAACCACGTTATGCCAGGCAGACAGATACTGGATACCCTTTGACTTGCACCACTACACTAGACAATTGTGGAATACAATCCTTTTGTCTCTGTACTGCAGTATCATTCTGGCCAATGGCAGAATGCTACCCAGGCCTTGGGACATACCTGCATGGGCTACATGACCTGACAGTTCCTACATGTGTTTCCATGCAGTCCAGGCTACTGCATCACAGGTCCTGCACAACAACAAGGAATATGCCAGAGCCATGTGTATAGTTCAAAAGGTGGTCTGAGTGTATGGGTATGTGGCTAAGCATGGCAGACAGGCAGCTGACAGTATGTATGCCCTCGTATAGGTTGGTGTGTAACATAGTGCTAGAGTTTACATTCACACATGAGTACTTTTGAGCATGTTTTCAGCCACATGTTCTGAGGTGTGGCACAATTATGCAAACTATGTCATACAGTTTGTATATTTCGGTTTCTGGCTCTTCCAGCTTGGGGGAGTCACTTGTTTGGCCAGATACCTAGAAGCATCTGTGAATGTGTGTGATATCTGGGAGTCTGTGTGGGTGTCCTTACTGTGTTCTGGTAAGGGTATGTGTTGGTTGTGTTGATGAGATGCATGTGTTAACCTACACTTCATGACTGTCCAGTCCAGTCATGGCTGTAGACTGGGCTGCCTTCCAGCTTACCCCTGTAGCTGCATCCAAAACAATTTGTGGGGCATGGTGTTAGGTGGGTTTGGCAGTGTACATGGCATAGAGATTACATTCCCCCAGTATGGCCACATGCACACAGATGACATTAGTAAACAACAGTAGCTGAGTAGTGGACATGCCTGTATGAGCATTCAGTACTACAAGAACCAAGTACTCTATTTAGTTTATGTATTGCTTATGTAGATGTTTTAGACAGTGATGCTCACATGTAAATATTTGTGTTATGGACATGACAACACAGGCTATTACGGAAACATTGTAGCTACCTTTAGCAGCAATCCTCCTCTGAGGAGCACATCACATCCTGTTAGTTGATTACAGATGATGCAAGTGTCTACAGGTCTGTTTCATTCTCTGCGTATATACTCACATATCCACCAGGACTATGAGCTCTTCTGGGCACAGACACCCACTCTCCAAACAGAGTCATGTATCAATAGACTCTGATGTCACTATCAACACGATCAGGATATAATCAGATAGTGTATGCCAGGATATAATCAGATTGTGTACGCCATCACCTATGAAGTGGCTATTACACATGGGCAGCTGTCTCCTACATCTTACACTCCTACTGCAGATGTTACACTGGAGTTAAAGATGATATGCAACCTGTTTCATTACCAGTGTTGTGTACTAGCTTACATACAGTATATGCAAGCGGCTGTTAGGTTGGCAATAAGAGGTTGGGCTACACAAACCTGGTAGTTCAACTAGTGTGTCTCTACTCTCAATATCCACTCTGTAGGTGTGCACATAGCCCTTTGGCCCAGCCCTGTAACAAGGGTCACTACACATTTGTATAACATGTACACATGCACAGCTGTTATTGCTTGCAAATGATACTAGAGAGATCTAGCCCTGTAACAAGGGTCACTACACATTTGCATAACATGTACGCATGCCCAGCTGTTATTGCTTGCAAATGATACTAGGGAGGTGGATATTACATGTGTTATGTGTATGGATAGTTACCTGGCTCTTCCAATTATCTTTACTATGATGCTGCTAAACTGTCAGATGAATACAAATTATATGTATCCTGTT
>NC_056743.1:1382281411-1382358911 GCF_019279795.1 Protopterus annectens
CTATCTTGGAAGCTAAAAGACTTGTATAAGTTTAAGGCTTTCTATTGCTTACCAGTAGGTTACCTACAGGAGAGATGAAAAACAAGCACAGATGGGGAACATGCATGCAACGATACCATACTGGCCTATGTGTCAGCCTTAGGCTTTGGAATACTGGCCAAGGCTATTGGCACCCCCATGGTGCCTTATTTAGGAGAGTCTCGAAGGTGAATACCAGCTCCGTAAATGACACAATAGCAGATTCAATGAGGGTTATGCTATTTAACACCAGGGGATGCAATCACAGCATGCATGCACTCACAGCACTCCTCAGGATGGACAATATCAACATCTGTGCAGCAACTGAGATCTGTCTTAAGGCTCCTGAGAGCACACCAGCACTACCAGACTACAACCCATACCACACATTTCAGCCACAGAACATGGACTGAAACAGACATGGAGGGGCTGTATCCATATTCATCAAGGATACCTACACCTCCAGGTTAGTGGGGCAGCATGATACCTCTGAGATCGTTCATGTGCAGCTAACATTAGCCACAACTGCAATGTAAACTGTGGCCTGCTATGGATCACCCTCCATGACCCAGGACCACTACTCCTCCTACCTGGAGACAGTGAAGAACATGACAGTCCTAACACACACTGTGGCATTGGTCGATGTCAACTACCATACTATTTACTTGAAAACTTACTCCAGTACTCACTTCCAGGCCCAGCGCTTACTGGAATTTATCACCTCATATGCCCTGTATCAGGTGGTAACCTCCCTAACGTGGGGTTGAAAATGCTAGAAGTGGTCGGCACCAACATGGGCAACAGGTGCACCACAGCAGAGGTTAACCAGTCACTGGTTAGATCTGACCATGAACTATTCACTGTTTCCACACCCAAGCATCTCCCCAGCCCACAGATACCACAGTGTATACCTTTCCTACAACTAAATGTACACTACTAGTGATAGGGGTGGGGGGTTTCACAGCCCCTGCACTAAGGGAAAACACTGCTCAAGATACAGACAGATTTACAACTGCAGTCTATAAGCACCTATATGGATGTATGGATCATGCCATCACTGGTAAACCAAGACTCACTCCTTCTAGACAAGGACAACAGTGTGGTGGACCTCTGCAATAAACAGACTATACTACAGAAGTAGGACAGTGTTCCAGACAAACAGCAAATGCCACGAAGGGCAGACATCTGTGACCACTATTAGTATGATATGTAGGTCCCTCATGACATCATCCAAGGCTAATATCAGCAGGAGAATATGCAAGGATTCAAAAGATAACCACAAAGCCTTCTTTGGCTATGTCAAGGATCTAAGTGGTGACACATAGATTTGCACTGTGCTGGTGAAATATAGCACAAAATATGCTGACCATACCGATATTGCCAACATCCTTGCAGATACATTCAGTGCATACTTTGCCCCACAACACTACCCGAAAGGTACAGTATCCCACACATCAGAGACACACAGGTGGAAATGGCCCTCTCTAACAGCAGAACACAGTGTCAATGGAGGCAGATGTTGTCCCAGACTGCATCTAGCAAACTGTACAAGACAAACTGACACCCCACTTAATTAAGCTTTCCAACCTCAGCCTCTCCACAGGCTACATGCCCATACAATGGAGCATGGCAACGGCTATCCCACTCAATCAAGGTGGAATCACAACTGACCATGGAAACTACCACCCCATAAGCCTGACTAGCCTGGTCTGCAATGGTATGGTTCGCATCCTCATGGCACTCGATAACAAAGACATTGGTAACCTCCGAACCGTGACCCAACCCAGGTCAGCTTGGTTGAGTGCAGTTCATGCCTGCTGAACCTGTTTGATGTCTTGCATACAGTCACCAAGACATTAGATAACAGGGGAGGTGGTTCACACATACTACCTGGACCTTGCCAAGGCTTTTGACACCATGCCTCACTCAGGTATTATTAATAAACACACCAGCCTGTTCATACACCCATACATCACAGGTTGGGTTGCCAATGGGCTCACACACAGAACCCACATGGTACGACTAGTGGTCTCCAGGTCCAACTCTTGTCCAGTCATGACTGGTGTCCCACAGGACTCAGTCCTGGGAGCTCTACTGTTAGGCATATACATCTCAGAGGTACAGGCAAACACAGGTGGACTATGGTAGACCATGTATGGCAATGACTGCGAACTGGGAGCCATGATTGATAGTCCAGCTGACACAGACATCACTCAAGGGGCTCACAGAGAACATCACAGGGTGTCAATGTCATGCCCTCCAGCCAAGTGCCACTAACTGCATGGTCAGTCCATTGTGGAATTGGCACCCACATATTAACACATAAGTGGCAGCCACTTTAATACGGATGAGGTAATGAGGTATCTGGGGACTAAGGTAGATAGGAATCTCCCCTTTGACAATCATATATCCACAGTAGTTAGGACATCCTTCTATGAGGGCCATCTGGTTACTAAAAAATTCCCATCTAGACGTACTGGGGTTATAGTGCCCCTTTACTCATCACTGATCAGTCCCATCATAGGGTATAATAACCCATGTGGGATGTACCTCAGAAGACACTTTCAACAGCTGGGAGGTCCACGAGTGTACCTCGCCAAGGGGAATACTGGCCTCCAACATATGGCCTATGCAGCCAGACTGAATAAACTCCTGCTTTACTCAGTGGCATCTCATTTACCCAGAGATGATCTCCGCTGACCAACACAGCCATGTCAAACTCAGGCTTGATGGATATGCTCCACCTATGGGAATCCATGTCACAGTGAGCCACACACTGTAGTGAGCTGAACCTTGCCACAACAATAACTGGAAGATGCTGGAGGGACAGATTCCTGTCACAGACACTCCCCATACTTTGGAAAAACATCCCTAACTACGTTATACAGAGCCCTCATTAACACTCTGCAAGAGAAACCTTGAAGAGTGGATGGGGAACAGTAGATGCACCCCAGGGATCCTGCCATTGGCTCTGCTCCACAGAGGGATAGTTAATGAATCAATGGGGTGGCAAAAGCTGACACATTTTCACTGGGCTTATGAATGGCCTCCAGCAGTTGGCCAAGTACCTACCTATGAATCTGTACATACAGTATCTCCATATGCTGATAGCTTAATTTACTGTTCAGGTGTTGACTTACCTTGTGCCAATGGCAGTTGTGTGTGCAATAGTTGAGGGCTGCCTATGTTGGATGCACACAGTAGACTGTCTATACATGACAATTTACAGGTAGTCTTGTGTGTGTGTGCCATCCATTTTTACTGTGTGTGCAGTTGGAGAAAGGTGTCAGTCTCTAGGTGCCTACACTGTCAGTGTGTGTGCTATACGTTCCCTCTTTGCCAAGGCATGGGCATACTGGACATGCCTCCATCTGCCTACTGGGGCTGGCTCAGTGTGTTCATGGTCTGAGCACCTCTGTGCCTGTAGGGCCCTTGGAAATGGTGGTGGGCTGTGTGGGCCTTCACCACCATTCTGTCCCTGCTGCAGCTGTTTCCACAGGTCCATATTGTGTAGCATGGCACACACTATGAAGATGTGGGCACATGTGCCTGGAGAGTACTGCAAGGCTCCACCAGATATGTTCAAGCAACAGAACCGTGATTTCAGCATCCCAAACACACACTCTATGATGATTCTGGTTTGTGCGTGTGCCTCGATATGGCATTCCTACATGGGTGTGTGTGCATTTCTGATGGGAGTCATCATCCATGGTTCCAGTGCATAGCTAGCATTCCCCACCAGGTGGCCATTTGGGATGTCCCCCCTGGCAAATAACTGACACAGCTGTGAGGCATGCCACATATGGGAGTCGTGATAGCTTCCAGGGCTGCCATCACACACAACCATGATAATGCCCTGGGCATTGCACATGACCCGCAGTTGATGGAGGGGTATCCTTACAGTTTATGTAGCACCTACCCTGCTCACCGGGTGGTGACTTGATGTGTATGTGCATACAGTCTATTGCACCCATTACCTCCGGGTATTCTGCCACATGGTGGAAGAGATGCATATTGTTGGCCAACTCCTCCTGTGTTCTGGGGAAGTATATTTGATCATTGGCATGTGTTAACATGGCATCCAGGAACTAGTGTAGTATCCTGGATGCTGATGCCTGTGAGATCCACATGATATCCCCAATTGGTACTTGAAAGGTACCTGTAGCTAGTATTCTGCTTGGTTATTTAAAAAGAAAGTATCAGACTCATCATAACCTACTTACCAAAAAAACAAGAACAAGAAAATACACACACATAACATCTCATTTCAATAGAAAACTTATAATAAAATATATACTACAATACACTAATATGCATTTATATATTCATGAGGAGGGAATTTTCATTGAACATGATTGGGCATTTTGAATTTCTGATTAATTAGAATTCATGTATTTAAACTTGGATTTTACTAGTCATTGTGTTCTGAGGAAGTCAAGCTACTTGATGAAATCGCTAACCATTGTGGATGTTAACAATTGTGGATTTTAACGACGTTTTACTACGTTTGTGGATGTGTTTTTTATAATAAATAATCCGTGGACCCGCAACATTGTGCTCTATTTTTTGATTATATCGCTATGCTGTGAGGTGCATTCTTACATCAATGGGAATCTGCGATTCACTATTACTCCTCTCATTTGGCATTGTCTACTAATTCCTAGCTACTGTGCTTAACACTGTCACTGCCCTTTAGCAACCCTTGCGCCATAGTATGATGTACCATGCCTGCCATTAACTATTATGGGGAAATCGTGATATGTGTTTCAATGCAGTTTTATTCTATATTTTTATATATTCCTTGCGATTTCCTTTGCGCACAGCTGCCCTGCAATTCCGCCACGCTAGTGCAACTATATATATTAGATGTTAATTTTATATTTTGTACATTTTTTTATCCCAATGGCTATATATTTAGCCATTGGCATATATTAACAATATAATACATGTGTTTGGTCAGCTGTCATGGCTCTGATTTTATGTTTGCAAAATGTAAACCATTTTCTATGGTTTACATTTCTGACATGCTTACTCTATGCCTGCACCACTTCCTGAATCGCTACATACCTTAATTTGCATGCTACACTGCTGCACATGGGGTAATTAGCATACAGGGTTCGGGAGTTGTGCGGGCATAGCGTACGCAGGTAGTGCACATGGAAACAGCATATACCTGAATCACTCAGTGGCCATATTTGGTGTAAGAACGCCGACACTACTCCTGCACCTGTCGCAAGCTTCATGAATCCCGGGGAGTGTGTGTCAGATTATTATCCTCAGTCAAATTAAACTGATACAATGCTATATGCATATGGTCATCCTGGGCCAAACTAGTAATGTTATGCATGCACAGCCATTATAAATCCTGGTATACTGACACAGTGTTATGTACATGTGGTCATTCTAAGCAGAAATGGGATGGGTAGTGATGCACCAGAACTTGTACAATACAAAGGACCAAAAATATTTTTCTTGTAACTTCCACATCAATTTCAGAACACTTTGAGGTTTACTTTTTAAATCTTACTTCTTCCACTCAGTGAACTTTATTTGGGGTTAATCGGAGTCTCTTTAATTGATGGCAGGTGTGTACCCGAGAAGATTGAATGCTGTAATTAAATCAAAAGGTGCTTCAACAAAGTATTAGTTTAAGGGTGTGCACACTTATGCAACCAGTTCATTGGACTATGTTTTTGTATTTTTTATATTTTTCCCCTAACAGATTTGTTTGTTTTTCAATTGAATAGATCACATTAAAGGTGGGAAATGTTTTGAAATGATTTATTGTGGTCTCATTTTTTATATCGCAAAAACCTAGCACTGTACCAGGGGTGTGTTCACTTTTTATATCCACGGTATATATATATATCAGCTGAAAACATACTTTGTGTCCAGCTTTTTTGAACAGAGTTTCTTTTTAATGTCTGGAAAAAAGCTAGTTGGATAAATATACAAAAGACGTACCAATGTAACTAAAAAGTAACACACTTAAAACATTTAGACATTTATGTCCAGAATTAGGGACAGAGCAAGTTTCTTAAAACAATTTCTACCTAAGGAAAGATAAAGCCAAAGTTCTTAAGACAGGAAAGAATAAAGAGTTAGATTTGCTTAAGGTTTTGGTTCTGCTCCATATTCCTCCTCCTTTTCTGGAAAATTACACAATTGCTTAAAATATTTTGTTCATAGATATAAGGAAATTACTGCATTTGAGAATGTTTGGCTATGACAATAGTTACAGTATGATGGTATTTTGGATATCTGTTGGGGCATTTTGTATCATTTGTGTGCCAGAAATAGGTCTCTGAAATAATAGCCTATAGTTTAAATCCACAGAAATCAATAGCAGTAAATACTACACGTCTGCACTCCCCACCCCACACACACACTTTCACCACCAAATGAAGTAAGATCATGTGCAAGATCTTGGCTATTGTGATGTGAAAGAAATGCAATAATGTAATCATGGACATTTATTTTGCTTAAACATTGTAGACTAACAGCAGTTTCTCTGGGTAGGCAGTGAGTTGGACTGGGGGGGCAATGCCTATGTGTGAATAGCTGTAGTTCTGTCTTGCTTTGCAAGAGTAATGTACATTTCATTGAAGTAAGATCACCACAAGTTCTGAAATCTGACTATGGTTTATGTGGGGTGGGGGTGTATACTCACCTTCATGACAGTGTCTTTTGTGCCTTTAACCTGACAAGATCAAGTCAGATACTGTGGTTGAGGCTATATGTTCATAGGTTCATAGGTTCATAGGTTGGTACTAGGCTATCAGCCCTATGGCCTATACAAGCCTAGCCATAACAATTCCCTGGCTATTTCTTCCCACATTATTTACTTACCTGGACCCCTGTCTAGCAGGGCGACTGACGTGATCCCTGGGGTGAATTTCCTTTCTCCCATCCAAACGCCAAGGTTCCTCTTGAAGAGGTCCAAAGAGGTACTCTGCTTGACATGTATGGGCAATCTATTCCAGAGTCTGGGGAGTCTCTGGGTCAGGAACCTATCCCTCCAGCATGTTTTGTTTATTGTGATGACAAGGTTTACATCCCTGGAGCATGTAGCTCTGAGGGATTGAGATCTCTTTAAGTGTAGCATGTCCAACAGCTCTGGGTTTGACATGGCCTTGTATGTTAAGCAGAGATCGCCTCTGAGTAGACGATATGTGACAGAGTATAGCTGGAGTTTTTAAGGTCAGCGTGGGGCATCTGCTTTAGGCCTGTGATTCTTTTTAGTGAGGTATTTCTGAGGCCTTTCCAGTTGTTGCAGATGTCTTGAGAGGCACATACCAAATGGGGCGTTGTATTCTATAATGGGTCTAATGAGGGATGAGTACAGTGGGACAATGACCTCCTTTTTTCTGGATGAAAAGCCCTTCGTGATGAGGTGTGCCACATAGAAGGATTTCCTGACTGTTGTGGCGATGTGGTTATCGAAGGTGAGACCACTGTCCACCTGTGTCCCTAAGTCTCTTATCACACTTTCTGTGTTTAGTGTACTGCCACCTATATGGTAATTCATGGATACATGTTTTTCCCAAAGGGGATAACAATACATTTCTTGGCATTGAGCTTGAGCCCATGGCTCTGGCACCAAGCATCTGTTTGTGTAAGGCCCTTTTGTAGAGTATCCACATCATTTGGGGATTCAATAATGGCTCCCAGTTTGCAGTCATCTGCAAACTTTGTTAGCCAGAGTCCCTTAGTGTTAACCTGTACTTCAGAGAAGTAGATGCCAAACAAGAGCAGCCCCAGGACTGAACCCTGAGGTACTCCACTTGTCACTTGTCTGGAGCTGGATTTGGAGTCGGCTACTTTTACAGTGTGGGTTCTATCAGTAAGCCATTTAGCAACCCATTGGGTGACATAGGGATTAATACCCAACTTAGTAAGTTTATCTATGATTCCAGAGTGGGGGATGGTGTCAAAGGCCTTGGCAAGGTCTAGATAGGCTGTGTGGACCACCTTACCCTTATCCATGGCTCTGGAGACTGATTCAAAGAAGTCAATCAGGTTCAGGAGACAAGATCGGCCCTTCACAAACCCAAACTGGGTGGGGTCCAGTGTTTGAAGGTTGCCAATGTCTTTGTTTATAAGTTCCATGATAATACGCTCCATGGCCTTGCAGATAAGGCTTGTCAGACTGATGGGACGGTAGTTTCGGGATCCAAGGTGGATCCCCCCTTGTGGATTGGGATAACTGTAGCCTGCGCCACTCAGTGGGCACAGAAACCTGAGGTGAGGCTATGATTAAACATGACACTTAGGTGAGGTGCCAGTTCATATTGTAGTTCATGTAGTACACAGCCCGGGATGTCATCTGGTCCCATGGATGCTGTATTCTTGGCTTTAGAGAGTGCATTTTGTACCTGTGTGGCCGTTATTACTGGAATTTGGCAATTCCGGCATTGAGATGGGCCATTTAGGGGTGAGAGGGGTGAAGTTGGCACTGAATCGATCTGCCAGGATATTGGCAATATCCTTTGGATCAGTATATTTATTGCCATTCGGTTTTAGCTCAGAGCAGATCTGAGCATTGCCATTTAGATTCTTGACATAGTTATAGAATGCTTTGTGGTTGTCTTTGGAATCTTTGGCAATTTTATTTTCATAACTAGCTTTGGAGGATTTTATGAGGCATCTCAGTTTCTTACTGAGGCTAGTAAGGGAGTTTTTTGCATCCTGGGATTTTCCTCTTTTCTGAAAAAGTTTCTTCCTTTTGTTGTAAAGTTTGTTTATGGCAGGGGACCACCAGATTGGCTTCCTTTTGGATGAGAGCATTTTGGTTCTATTTGGGATGGCACGATTCATGCATGAGTGGATGTGCTCGCACAGTGCCTTAGTGTAGGATTCAGCAGTTGAACTTTCAGTTCCCGTCTGCATGGGTGTCATGAAGTTTGTCACTTCTGACTTGAGTAGTATGAAGTTGGCTTTGGAGAAGTTTTTTATGGTGGTTTCTTTACTGGGGGGTGGGGGTGGGATGTGGATGTTAAGGGTGATTAGCTTATGGTCAGACCTGACTAACGAGGGGGTGACCATAGGTATGGAGCATTGATTTGCCATGTTGGTAATGACCAGGTCTAGGATACTGGAGTCCCTGGTGGGACTATGGATTAGTTGATCCAGGGCGTTGGAATTTATGAATTCCAAGAACAGTTGCGCAAAGGTGTTGGGACATGAGTAGTTTTCCCAGTTAATGGCAGGGTAGTTAAAATCACCCAGTATTAGGGTGTTTGGTTCTATCTTAATATTTTCCAGTATGTTTAAAAAGGTGTAGTGAGAATCTTGGGGTATGGTGAGGGATCTGTAGCAAGCTACAATTTGGATTGCAGTCTTACCTAGTGTTATTTGCACTTGGAGAATTTCAGACACATTGTGTTGGCCAACTAGCCTGGTGGTGTGAATATCCTTGGTGAATATTGACACTCCTCCACCTTTAGTGTTTTGGTCCTGGTTTGGTGGCCGAAAAGTGTGGTAAGAGGTGTAGCCTGGTATTGCAGGGGTGCTCTCTGGAGCCTTGAACCAGGTCTCAGTTACTGCACAGATATCGATGTTCTCCATTTTTAGGAGGGCCTCGAGAGAGTGCATTTTGAGGTTTAGACTTCTAGCATTGACTGGAACAAATGGCCCTGATGCTTGCTGTAAAGTCTAGCTTTGCAAAACTATAATGTCTGCACTTTAAGATGAATGTACAATAATTAGCAAGCTTATGAGTAGTTCATTTATGTTTCATATGTGTTCATTCTCTATACTGAATGTTTATTTAAAATTGTTTTTGATATGTTGAGCTTTTTCCGGACATTGTTGACAAGGGATTTTTGTTTTATAAAACAGTGTTGCATTGTAGAAACTCAGGTAAATAAAATTAAAAATACATAAAATGAAATGTGTACTTGATTGGCACACTCATTTTGTTGACAGAAGAATTAGTCACAGCATGTAAGTATGCAATGCAGCTGCTACTATTACTTGTACTTTAATCCTGACAGGGAAAAGCATCTACTTTACTTAGGTAATAAGGGCTGTTTGTGAATTCATTGAGGTGACTGGCTTAGTTTACTGCCTAAATTATGGCTTTGCACGATAACTGTTTATTTGGGTGAAGTCGGCTGTTGTGCAAGCCTGTAACTGCCATTTCTGTGCAACAGGCAAATTAATGGAGCCATTAATATTTTCATTTTAATCCAGGCAGAGTCAGCAGATATTTTAGGTTGGCAATTGATATGATGGCTTTTGTGGATGAAATGTTTGGCAGTGTTGCCTTGTAATTCTGGCTTTGCAGAACTAAGTGGGAGGGGCTGTTTGGAAATTAAATGAAATGATTGGCCCCTCTACTAACTGACTGCTGTGCAGTTGAATGGAGTGAGATGGATTGAGTACAAGTGCTGACCTCTGGATAATGTTTATGTAAAAGATGCAGTTACATTACTGTTTTGCTTTCTGATTTCAGAGGTTCAAGCCAGGTACTTTTAGTAGCCTCTTGGGATGGGGGACTATCATGTCAGTGTGAGAATGAAATAAATGTCCTTTTACTGTTGTAATTCTGGCTTTGCAAAACTAATGTGTCTGAGAGAATAAGCAATATGCATACAAGCTGTGACTATTGTCTCTGTGCAGCATACACATTTTGATGCTGAAAGGGTCAAAGCAGAAACTGTAGTGGTGGGCAATGAAATGACTGGCCCGATTATTTTAGTTTTGCAAAGCCAGAATTAAGACAGAATGTAAGCTGTGGCAGTGTGTGCATCACAAAATACATTACTATGTTTTTTTCTCTCTAATCCTGGCAGGGCCAAGCCAGATAGTTGGTGGGTCATGTCCATGGGAGACTGTCAATGAAATGACAGCTGTTCTGAAGCTGTTCTTTTAATCATTTCTGTAATATTTTGATTTCAGAGTTACAACCGCGATAACCAGAATGAGTGAGCAGAGTGTTACAGTGGCCTATCTGAAATCTATTGATTTTCAAGACTTAACTCTGAACAAAAGTTAAGAATCAAGAGGACTGGAAGACTCACACCTGATCTGAAGATGGAGTCTCCAAGTACAAGTAGGTCAAGAATATGCACACGCAGCTTCAGCAGCTCAGTGTACGACACACACACCTGGATCTGTGGCTGTGAGGAAACAAACAGCTTGTACTGCTTCCCATGTTTATTGTTCGGTGGAGAGGATGCCTGGACATCAAAGGGTGTGAGTGACCTGAAGAGATTGGAAGAAAAGTCCAGAAAGCATGAGCAGTCTGCTAAACATTTTGACAACCAAATGAGTCTAGCAGTGTTGGGAACTGTGGATATCGGGTCTCTGTTAAGTAGTGGATACCAGTTGTCAGTGGAAGGACACAATAAGAAAGTGGAAGAAAACTGTCATGTTCTATCACTTATAATAGACTGCATCAAGCTGTGTGCTGAAGAAGAAGTTGCTTTAAGAGACCATGATGAGTCTGAAGAGTCACTGAGTGCAGGAATGTTCTGGAGACTGATAGACTTCACCTGCAAGATTGATCAGAAGTTGGCTGAACACTTGAGAACTTCAACTGTTTTTAAAGGAACATCAAAAAACATTCAAAATGAACTCCTGGACTGCATGCTAACAATATGCAGAGAAGAAATAAAAGGAAATTCGTACTGCAAAATGTGTAGCAGTAATTGCAGATGAAACCACTGATGTTGCTGGGCTATGGCAAATTGCTGTTGTGTTCCATTACATTGTCAATGTACAGGTGTTGGAACATTTTTGGGGATACTTTACATCACCTGGACAGACAGCAGGACATATTACTGGTGTGGTAAGACAACAGTTGAAGAAAGTAGTGGGAGACCAGCATGAAAAAGTGATTGCTCAGAGTTATGATGGTGCATCTGTTATGAGTGGTGTTCAGCATAGGGTCCAGGCTATCATAACAGAGGAGTTTAAATATGCCTACTATGTACATTGCTATGCTTACCAACTTAATCTGGTAATGCAAAGAGCCACACAACAGAATACTGGAAGCAAGGACATTTTTAACACTTGGTGGAATTCCAACCTTTTTCTCTCATTCAGTTCAAAGACAAGCTGCTCTGATAGTATAGTATCATGACGCATGCCAAGAGTGTCAGGAATATGGTGGAATTTTAACATCCATACTGTAAATGGAGTGTACGAGAACTTGGAGTCACTGTCGGAGTGCTTTATTTGTACAAGTGTCATATATCCGCTGCAGCAACTGTACAGGAAGCAAATGGGCTACTGCGAACAGTTGAAGATGATGAATTTCAATTTTGACTTGCTGTTTTCCATCATATAATGCCCCATGTTGACATTCTTTACAGGCAGCTTCAGTGTCGTACCACAGATGCAACCACTGTTGAAAAGGATGTGCATACATTTTTTAATTAAATTGACGCTGCCAGATCAGGTATCGACGGTATTGCAGAACAGTAGCTACAGACAGAAAACATCCTGTCAAGAAGTAGACGAGCCATCAGCTTCCGACCACTGCATGAGACATTGTCAATTGCTGCAAAGGAAGTGTGTGATGTCATAAAGTTCAAGGCAACACCACGATTTCAACAAACTGGCCATCTTCAAGCTTCTCAACTACTTCTGCCTGAAAAGTTTTCAACATACATAAGAGAGTTTCCAGAATATCTATTCACAGCAACAATAGAAAACTATCCATTCCTGTTGAGGGGACAACTTAGAACAGAACTTGGCATAGTGTATCAATGTGAAGACTTTGCAGCAACTGGCAGTGCAGTCCAGATGTTAAAATTCTTGGTGGACAACTCTATTAGCCAGTGTGTTTTCACAGATTTACAATGTGTTGTTAATTATAGCCACCACACTAGTGTCAACTGCTGAGGCAGAAAGGTGTTTCTCAACACTGAAAAGAATTAAAACGTTTCTTTGTAGTACAATGGGGCTAGAAAAAATAAATGCATTGGCTATGATTTCCATAGGAAAGGAGTTAACGGGAGTATAACTAACTTCAACCAAAGAGTTATTGATTTGTTTGCATAAAATAAAGACAGATGAATGGACTTTATCTATGAGTAACAAACCTGAGAAATACCCAGAAGAACACAATAAAGGCTCTTATTTGGTATGATACTACAAGCACATATGTAACCCAGCCACTGGAGATGCACAAGCCAGTGCATTTCTTCGTGCCAGTCACAAGCCCAGATAAATGGGGAGGGTTACATCAAGAAGGGCATCCAGTGTAACCTCTGCCAAATGACATATGTGGACAACAATACAGATTTCCATACTGGATTGGTTGAGGCCCAGGATTAACAATGACCATCACTGGTACTGTTAGCCAACAGGGTGCTGGTGGAAATTGGGCTGGGCTACTGTTGGACGAAGGAGAAGAGGGGAAGGCATTCCCAAAGGTGAGATTGTGTTGATATGGGCATGTGCTGTGGAGGGATGCTGGGTGTATAGGGAAAAGGATGCTAAGGATGGAGCTGCCAAGGAAGAAGAAAAAGAGGAAGGCCTCAGATAAGGTTTATGGACAATTTGGGCACATGTGTGATAACCAGAACACTTTTCTCAACCCCTGAAACAGGATTAGTTCATACAAACACTGTTTCATCAGCAGCTGTTCAATTGTATAACAACAACTATTTCACATAGGGCCATGTTAGTGTGTCTGTGTCCAGGTAAGTTAAGGTTTCAGCAGATGTTGTACAGTAGTTGAATAATTTGTTATGGTATGACAGTATGTATTGATGTTATTATTTTGGTTGTGGGGTAGATGTTGGTGGGTGTACATAGCACATGCAGGTGTGTAGGAACCCCTTTTATACAATGTCTATATGTGTGTGGGTATTCTTTCCCTATGTGAACACCTATCCCTTAGTGGACTAATACTATGGTAATTGCAGGTTGATTCATTAAGGCACTGTTAAATGCTTCCTGTATAGCACACACATACTGTTAGTCCCTGATTCCATTTGGCAATACATCGGAATGTAATAAATTTTTGCAAAATGAAAGCTGTCTGTGTATTTCTGTCATGGATATTTGCAGTCATTGCAGTTGTGTTGCTGACTGTGTCCATAGAACATATTTGTAATAGTGTATTGGCATATACTCTTCATATGTTATGTTCATATTGTTGGGGGGGGCGGAATGTGTGATTGCTATGGTCCATGTTATACTCAGATATGAACACTTTGGATGCGTCTACAGAAATGTATGTATAGGTTCATAGTTTAGTACTAAACTAAGTTAACTGCCCTTAAGCAGCCATTTTAAGCCTAGCCAATTATCCCTTGTGAGACTCAAACCCTGCACCTTGTGTTTATAAGGCAAAGACCTTAGCCATTAAGTCACCCTCCCGACCCCTGTATATATGTGTGTGTGTGTGTGTGTGTGTGTGTATATATATATATATATATATATATATATATATATATATATATATATATATATATATATATATATATATATATGCATATATGTATATATATATATATATATATATATATATATATATATATATATATATATATATATATATATATATATATATATATATATATATATATATATATATATATATATATATATATATGTATGTATATATATATATGTATATATATGTATATATATATATGTATATGTATATATATATGTATATATATATATATATATATATATATATATATATATATATATATATATATATATATGTATATATATATATATATATATATATATATATGTGTGTGTGTGTGTGTGTGTGTATATTTATATAGATATGTATATTATTGCATACATTTATCTGTACCTCCATAGATATGTAGATGTTTTAACCTATCTATATATCTACATGTCTCTCTCTCACTCTCTCTCTCTCTATATATATATATATATATATATATATATATATATTGTTTTAACCTGTATATATATCTACATGTCTCTATGTATCTCTCTCTCTCTAGATATATATATATATATATATATATATATATATATATATATATATATATATATGTATCTATATATGAGCATACACCTTTCATTGGGTACATGGCAGGTTGTCATATTTCAACACATTCCTCCCTTTTGTATTTTAACCTGTCTGCATACACAGGTTAGTGTTAGGTTACTCTGAAGATGGAGTACATGGATGCAAGTTGTACTCTTGGAAGGTGTGTTATTATTTTACCTCTCAGAGTAGGCATTGGTAGGGAAAGTGTGAATAATGCACATTTACACAGTTGTAAGCAGGTTTGCCTGTGGTCTGCGTGATGTTACGCAAAGGTTAAACCTATGAAGCGCTTCTCCATTTACCATGTTTCAGCGCCACTTACCGTTGTGCAAACCCGTGGAAACCGGCTTACAACTGCTTTAGAGTGCTTTAATCCACCAGCCCTTATTCTGGCTCTCATAATAACCTAACAGCCCTTGCAGGTCTTGAACCTGGAACCATGAACACCACAGTCACTGACTTTACCACTTAGGTATCTGAAATATGTACAAATGTTATAGTGTTTAGAATATATATTTTACTACAGGCATTCAATACTACAGAAAACAAATGTGACAGTCAGTTGGTGTACATATGTCTGATACATGTTAATGTTCATATGTTTGTGAAATTAGGTGTTGTAATGTGACATGACAGGGTGTATTATGAATGAGAAAGGTTCTTGTTTTGTGTCCTTTCCCATACTCCTTGTATGCCCCTCCAGTTCACTTACTGGACATCCGACCCAGGCCCTCCTTGATGCATGATTGCATTACCCATCATTCTTCCCCCACCCCAATCTTCACATACACAACAACCACCCTTCTATGTTGAATTAGTTTAATATTAATTGTTATAAAACCAGAGCTGCAAGCATTTTGTGTACACTCAATTCCTTTGGAGTGCTTCTGTGTCATGAAGTGTGTTCATAGATGTTTATATATATGGCTATTGATGTAACTGTATAGTATATATATGTACAGACATCACTGACATATATATATATATATATATATATATATATACATATATATATATATATACATATATATATATATATATATATATATATATATATATATATATATATATAAAATTCATATTAATTTGTAACAGTAATACATATGTAGACTGGAATGTGTTGATTCACAAACTACAGTACTTTACGATGTACTGTACATATGTACACAAAGTGACTGTCCCATTTGTGATCATTACAGTGAAATGCATATGGTATAAGGTGTAGTCTCAAGATTGTGAAACATGTATACACCTCAGATGTCTTAGTGGTAAGTCCCATGACTATAGTGTGCATGGGCCAGGGTTCAACATCTGCGATACTTTATAAATGTTTTTTACTCCAGAATAAGGCTCATTTAAGCAGTTGTAAGCATGTTTAAAAGTGTTTGTGTGACATTATAGCAGCGGTTTAACACAGTTAAACAAACTTTGTAACATATAACCTGTGCGTGCAAACATGACCACATCCGCTAACTACTCAGGATATATACATGTCAGTAAAGTAACATCTCACTATGTGCTGACATAACATTACGTTCTCTGTTGACTGTACTCTCCAGTACACATGGGTTTATATGGGTGTTTCGAATGTTTATTATATAGATGATTACTACCTATATATGCAAGCTGTATTTAAGGTATACTTTTGAACATGATAAACATCCCTGCCTTTATCGGGATTGGAACCTCAAATGCACAGATACTATGCAGATGCTGTAACCATTACACTGTTGACATTAATGTTGCTTCCACCTATTTCCTATTTAGATGATTTCTATGTGTAAGCTAGGCTAAGCAAAGGGCGGAGGCCCCCAAACTCACTGAACTTTGCGTACTCTTGAAATAACAACATATAACAATTGTACTGTGACAATATATTACATTCCTAACTACATTAGGCATAGTCCCTCATTGACACACTTCAAGGGAAACCTTGTTGTGTGAATGGGTAACGGAATATACACCCCTGGGATCATGTGTCCCAGAACCATACAGCCAGGGTGTGGGGGAGCCTGTCCAGTTTGATAGCTGCGAGACCTGTTGGGGGAATTGAATGGTGTTGAATTGTCACATTAACATGCCCTCTCTAGATCACTAAGTGCCCCTATCACCCTCAACAACCCCAGTCTTCAACAGCTTCCAACAACTCTGCTTGGAATTGCTTCAATGGCTATGACTGACAGAGGCTCAGTTACTTCATCAATGGTGCGGGGAAAGACAACACACTGTAGCTATGCTTCTAATTGCCCTTGAGCAGATAGGTAGTAAGCTATCTGTGAACCTCTAAAGTGCAGGCCATCACAGCCATAATATGTGAATAAACAGACATTCAGTTCACAATATACAGTGAGAAATCACTATGTAGTTAGGAAACAGTTAAGTACAGCAAGAACATACAAAACACTGATACTTACTCACTCCAAAAGCCTATCTTGGAAGCTAAAAGACTTGTATAAGTTTAAGGCTTTCTATTGCTTACCAGTAGGTTACCTACAGGAGAGATGAAAAACAAGCACAGATGGGGAACATGCATGCAACGATACCATACTGGCCTATGTGTCAGCCTTAGGCTTTGGAATACTGGCCAAGGCTATTGGCACCCCCATGGTGCCTTATTTAGGAGAGTCTCGAAGGTGAATACCAGCTCCGTAAATGACACAATAGCAGATTCAATGAGGGTTATGCTATTTAACACCAGGATGCAATCACAGCATGCATGCACTCACAGCACTCCTCAGGATGGACAATATCAACATCTGTGCAGCAACTGAGATCTGTCTTAAGGCTCCTGAGAGCACACCAGCACTACCAGACTACAACCCATACCACACATTTCAGCCACAGAACATGGACTGAAACAGACATGGAGGGGCTGTATCCATATTCATCAAGGATACCTACACCTCCAGGTTAGTGGGGCAGCATGATACCTCTGAGATCGTTCATGTGCAGCTAACATTAGCCACAACTGCAATGTAAACTGTGGCCTGCTATGGATCACCCTCCATGACCCAGGACCACTACTCCTCCTACCTGGAGACAGTGAAGAACATGACAGTCCTAACACACACTGTGGCATTGGTCGATGTCAACTACCATACTATTTACTTGAAAACTTACTCCAGTACTCACTTCCAGGCCCAGCGCTTACTGGAATTTATCACCTCATATGCCCTGTATCAGGTGGTAACCTCCCTAACGTGGGGTTGAAAATGCTAGAAGTGGTCAGCACCAACATGGGCAACAGGTGCACCACAGCAGAGGTTAACCAGTCACTGGTTAGATCTGACCATGAACTATTCACTGTTTCCACACCCAAGCATCTCCCCAGCCCACAGATACCACAGTGTATACCTTTCCTACAACTAAATGTACACTACTAGTGATAGGGGTGGGGGGTTTCACAGCCCCTGCACTAAGGGAAAACACTGCTCAAGATACAGACAGATTTACAACTGCAGTCTATAAGCACCTATATGGATGTATGGATCATGCCATCACTGGTAAACCAAGACTCACTCCTTCTAGACAAGGACAACAGTGTGGTGGACCTCTGCAATAAACAGACTATACTACAGAAGTAGGACAGTGTTCCAGACAAACAGCAAATCCCACGAAGGGCAGACATCTGTGACCACTATTAGTATGATATGTAGGTCCCTCATGACATCATCCAAGGCTAATATCAGCAGGAGAATATGCAAGGATTCAAAAGATAACCACAAAGCCTTCTTTGGCTATGTCAAGGATCTAAGTGGTGACACATAGATTTGCACTGTGCTGGTGAAATATAGCACAAAATATGCTGACCATACCGATATTGCCAACATCCTTGCAGATACATTCAGTGCATACTTTGCCCCACAACACTACCCGAAAGGTACAGTATCCCACACATCAGAGACACACAGGTGGAAATGGCCCTCTCTAACAGCAGAACACAGTGTCAATGGAGGCAGATGTTGTCCCAGACTGCATCTAGCAAACTGTACAAGACAAACTGACACCCCACTTAATTAAGCTTTCCAACCTCAGCCTCTCCACAGGCTACATGCCCATACAATGGAGCATGGCAACGGCTATCCCACTCAATCAAGGTGGAATCACAACTGACCATGGAAACTACCACCCCATAAGCCTGACTAGCCTGGTCTGCAATGGTATGGTTCGCATCCTCATGGCACTCGATAACAAAGACATTGGTAACCTCCGAACACGTGACCCAACCCAGGTCAGCTTGGTTGAGTGCAGTTCATGCCTGCTGAACCTGTTTGATGTCTTGCATACAGTCACCAAGACATTAGATAACAGGGGAGGTGGTTCACACATACTACCTGGACCTTGCCAAGGCTTTTGACACCATGCCTCACTCAGGTATTATTAATAAACACACCAGCCTGTTCATACACCCATACATCACAGGTTGGGTTGCCAATGGGCTCACACACAGAACCCACATGGTACGACTAGTGGTCTCCAGGTCCAACTCTTGTCCAGTCATGACTGGTGTCCCACAGGACTCAGTCCTGGGAGCTCTACTGTTAGGCATATACATCTCAGAGGTACAGGCAAACACAGGTGGACTATGGTAGACCATGTATGGCAATGACTGCGAACTGGGAGCCATGATTGATAGTCCAGCTGACACAGACATCACTCAAGGGGGCTCACAGAGAACATCACAGGGTGTCAATGTCATGCCCTCCAGCCAAGTGCCACTAACTGCATGGTCAGTCCATTGTGGAATTGGCACCCACATATTAACACATAAGTGGCAGCCACTTTAATACGGATGAGGTAATGAGGTATCTGGGGACTAAGGTAGATAGGAATCTCCCCTTTGACAATCATATATCCACAGTAGTTAGGACATCCTTCTATGAGGGCCATCTGGTTACTAAAAAATTCCCATCTAGACGTACTGGGGTTATAGTGCCCCTTTACTCATCACTCATCAGTCCCATCATAGGGTATAATAATCCATGTGGGATGTACCTCAGAAGACACTTTCAACAGCTGGGAGGTCCATCCCACATGGGGAATACTGGCCTCCAACATATGGCCTATGCAGAACAACTGAATAAACTCCTGATTTTCTCAGTGGCATCTCATTTACCCAGAGATGATCTCCGCTGACCAACACAGCCATGTCAAACTCAGGCTTGATGGATATGCTCCACCTATGGGAATCCATGTCACAGTGAGCCACACACTGTAGTGAGCTGAACCTTGCCACAACAATAACTGGAAGATGCTGGAGGGACAGATTCCTGTCACAGACACTCCCCATACTTTGGAAAAACATCCCTAACTACGTTATACAGAGCCCCTCATTAACACTCTGCAAGAGAAACCTTGAAGAGTGGATGGGGAACAGTAGATGCACCCCAGGGATCCTGCCATTGGCTCTGCTCCACAGAGGGATAGTTAATGAATCAATGGGGTGGCAAAAGCTGACACATTTTCACTGGGCTTATGAATGGCCTCCAGCAGTTGGCCAAGTACCTACCTATGAATCTGTACATACAGTATCTCCATATGCTGATAGCTTAATTTACTGTTCAGGTGTTGACTTACCTTGTGCCAATGGCAGTTGTGTGTGCAATAGTTGAGGGCTGCCTATGTTGGATGCACACAGTAGACTGTCTATACATGACAATTTACAGGTAGTCTTGTGTGTGTGTGCCATCCATTTTTACTGTGTGTGCAGTTGGAGAAAGGTGTCAGTCTCTAGGTGCCTACACTGTCAGTGTGTGTGCTATACGTTCCCTCTTTGCCAAGGCATGGGCATACTGGACATGCCTCCATCTGCCTACTGGGGCTGGCTCAGTGTGTTCATGGTCTGAGCACCTCTGTGCCTGTAGGGCCCTTGGAAATGGTGGTGGGCTGTGTGGGCCTTCACCACCATTCTGTCCCTGCTGCAGCTGTTTCCACAGGTCCATATTGTGTAGCATGGCACACACTATGAAGATGTGGGCACATGTGCCTGGAGAGTACTGCAAGGCTCCACCAGATATGTTCAAGCAACAGAACCGTGATTTCAGCATCCCAAACACACACTCTATGATGATTCTGGTTTGTGCGTGTGCCTCATTATGGCATTCCTACATGGGTGTGTGTGCATTTCTGATGGGAGTCATCATCCATGGTTCCAGTGCATAGCTAGCATTCCCCACCAGGTGGCCATTTGGGATGTCCCCCCTGGCAAATAACTGACACAGCTGTGAGGCATGCCACATATGGGAGTCGTGATAGCTTCCAGGGCTGCCATCACACACAACCATGATAATGCCCTGGGCATTGCACATGACCCGGCAGTTGATGGAGGGGTATCCCTTACAGTTTATGTAGCACCTACCCTGCTCACCGGGTGGTGACTTGATGTGTATGTGCATACAGTCTATTGCACCCATTACCTCCGGGTATTCTGCCACATGGTGGAAGAGATGCATATTGTTGGCCAACTCCTCCTGTGTTCTGGGGAAGTATATTTGATCATTGGCATGTGTTAACATGGCATCCAGGAACTAGTGTAGTATCCTGGATGCTGATGCCTGTGAGATCCACATGATATCCCCAATTGGTACTTGAAAGGTACCTGTAGCTAGTATTCTGCTTGGTTATTTAAAAAGAAAGTATCAGACTCATCATAACCTACTTACCAAAAAAAAACAAGAACAAGAAAATACACACACATAACATCTCATTTCAATAGAAAAACTTATAATAAAAATATATACTACAATACACTAATATGCATTTATATATTCATGAGGAGGGAATTTTCATTGAACATGATTGGGCATTTTGAATTTCTGATTAATTAGAATTCATGTATTTAAACTTGGATTTTACTAGTCATTGTGTTCTGAGGAAGTCAAGCTACTTGATGAAATCGCTTAACCATTGTGGATGTTAACAATTGTGGATTTTAACGACGTTTTACTACGTTTGTGGATGTGTTTTTTATAATAAATAATCCGTGGACCCGCAACATTGTGCTCTATTTTTTGATTATATCGCTATGCTGTGAGGTGCATTCTTACATCAATGGGAATCTGCGATTCACTATTACTCCTCTCATTTGGCATTGTCTACTAATTCCTAGCTACTGTGCTTAACACTGTCACTGCCCTTTAGCAACCCTTGCGCCATAGTATGATGTACCATGCCTGCCATTAACTATTATGGGGAAATCGTGATATGTGTTTCAATGCAGTTTTATTCTATATTTTTATATATTCCTTGCGATTTCCTTTGCGCACAGCTGCCCTGCAATTCCACGTCACGCTAGTGCAACTATATATATTAAATGTTAATTTTATATTTTGTACATTTTTTTATCCCAATGGCTATATATTTAGCCATTGGCATATATTAACAATATAATACATGTGTTTGGTCAGCTGTCATGGCTCTGATTTTATGTTTGCAAAAATGTAAACCATTTTCTATGGTTTACATTTCTGCATGCTTACTCTATGCCTGCACCACTTCCTGAATCGCTACATACCTTAATTTGCATGCTACACTGCTGCACATGGGGTAATTAGCATACAGGGTTCGGGAGTTGTGCGGGCATAGCGTACGCAGGTAGTGCACATGGAAACAGCATATACCTGAATCACTCAGTGGCCATATTTGGTGTAAGAACGCCGACACTACTCCTGCACCTGTCGCAAGCTTCATGAATCCCGGGGAGTGTGTGTCAGATTATTATCCTCAGTCAAATTAAACTGATACAATGCTATATGCATATGGTCATCCTGGGCCAAACTAGTAATGTTATGCATGCACAGCCATTATAAATCCTGGTATACTGACACAGTGTTATGTACATGTGGTCATTCTAAGCAGAAATGGGATGGGTAGTGATGCACCAGAACTTGTACAATACAAAGGACCAAAAATATTTTTCTTGTAACTTCCACATCAATTTCAGAACACTTTGAGGTTTACTTTTTAAATCTTACTTCTTCCACTCAGTGAACTTTATTTGGGGTTAATCGGAGTCTCTTTAATTGATGGCAGGTGTGTACCCGAGAAGATTGAATGCTGTAATTAAATCAAAAGGTGCTTCAACAAAGTATTAGTTTAAGGGTGTGCACACTTACGCAGCCAGTTTATTGGACTATGTTTTTGTATTTTTTATATTTTTTCCCCCTAACAGATTTGTTTGTTTTTCAATTGAATAGGTCACATTAAAGGTGGGAAATGTTTTGAAATTATTTATTGTGGTCTCATTTTTTATATCGCAAAAACCTAGCACTGTACCAGGGGTGTGTTCACTTTTTATATCCACGGTATATATATATATCAGCTGAAAACATACTTTGTGTCCAGCTTTTTTGAACAGAGTTTCTTTTTAATGTCTGGAAAAAAGCTAGTTGGATAAATATACAAAAGACGTACCAATGTAACTAAAAAGTAACACACTTAAAACATTTAGACATTTATGTCCAGAATTAGGGACAGAGCAAGTTTCTTAAAACAATTTCTACCTAAGGAAAGATAAAGCCAAAGTTCTTAAGACAGGAAAGAATAAAGAGTTAGATTTGCTTAAGGTTTTGGTTCTGCTCCATATTCCTCCTCCTTTTCTGGAAAATTACACAATTGCTTAAAATATTTTGTTCATAGATATAAGGAAATTACTGCATTTGAGAATGTTTGGCTATGACAATAGTTACAGTATGATGGTATTTTGGATATCTGTTGGGGCATTTTGTATCATTTGTGTGCCAGAAATAGGTCTCTGAAATAATAGCCTATAGTTTAAATCCACAGAAATCAATAGCAGTAAATACTACACGTCTGCACTCCCCCCACCCCCACACACACACTTTCACCACCAAATGAAGTAAGATCATGTGCAAGATCTTGGCTATTGTGATGTGAAAGAAATGCAATAATGTAATCATGGACATTTATTTTGCTTAAACATTGTAGACTAACAGCAGTTTCTCTGGGTAGGCAGTGAGTTGGACTGGGGGGGCAATGCCTATGTGTGAATAGCTGCAGTTCTGTCTTGCTTTGCAAGAGTAATGTACATTTCATTGAAGTAAGATCGACCACAAGTTCTGAAATCTGACTATGGTTTATGTGGGGTGGGGGGTGTATACTCACCTTCATGACAGTGTCTTTTTTGTGCCTTTAACCTGACAAGATCAAGTCGTATACTGTGGTTGAGGCTATATGTTCATAGGTTCATAGGTTCATAGGTTGGTACTAGGCTATCAGCCCTATGGCCTATACAAGCCTAGCCATAACAATTCCCTGGCTATTTCTTCCCACATTATTTACTTACCTGGACCCCTGTCTAGCAGGGCGACTGACGTGATCCCTGGGGTGAATTTCCTTTCTCCCATCCAAACGTCAAGGTTCCTCTTGAAGAGGTCCAAAGAGGTACTCTGCTTGACATGTATGGGCAATCTATTCCAGAGTCTGGGGAGTCTCTGGGTCAGGAACCTATCCCTCCAGCATGTTTTGTTTATTGTGATGACAAGGTTTACATCCCTGGAGCATGTAGCTCTGAGGGATTGAGATCTCTTTAAGTGTAGCATGTCCAACAGCTCTGGGTTTGACATGGCCTTGTATGTTAAGCAGAGATCGCCTCTGAGTAGACGATATGTGACAGAGTATAGCTGGAGTTTTTTAAGGCGGTCAGCGTAGGGCATCTGCTTTAGGCCTGTGATTCTTTTAGTGAGGTATTTCTGAGGCCTTTCCAGTTGTTGCAGATGTCTTGAGAGGCACATACCAAATGGGGCGTTGTATTCTATAATGGGTCTAATGAGGGATGAGTACAGTGGGACAATGACCTCCTTTTTCTGGATGAAAAGCCCTTCGTGATGAGGTGTGCCACATAGAAGGATTTCCTGACTGTTGTGGCGATGTGGTTATCGAAGGTGAGACCACTGTCCACCTGTGTCCCTAAGTCTCTTATCACACTTTCTGTGTTTAGTGTACTGCCACCTATATGGTAATTCATGGATACATGTTTTTCCCAAAGGGATAACAATACATTTCTTGGCATTGAGCTTGAGCCCATGGCTCTGGCACCAAGCATCTGTTTGTGTAAGGCCCTTTGTAGAGTATCCACATCATTTGGGGATTCAATAATGGCTCCCAGTTTGCAGTCATCTGCAAACTTTGTTAGCCAGAGTCCCTTAGTGTTAACCTGTACTTCAGAGAAGTAGATGCCAAACAAGAGCAGCCCCAGGACTGAACCCTGAGGTACTCCACTTGTCACTTGTCTGGAGCTGGATTTGGAGTCGGCTACTTTTACAGTGTGGGTTCTATCAGTAAGCCATTTAGCAACCCATTGGGTGACATAGGGATTAATACCCAACTTAGTAAGTTTATCTATGATTCCAGAGTGGGGATGGTGTCAAAGGCCTTGGCAAGGTCTAGATAGGCTGTGTGGACCACCTTACCCTTATCCATGGCTCTGGAGACTGATTCAAAGAAGTCAATCAGGTTCAGGAGACAAGATCGGCCCTTCACAAACCCAAACTGGGTGGGGTCCAGTGTTTGAAGGTTGCCAATGTCTTTGTTTATAAGTTCCATGATAATACGCTCCATGGCCTTGCAGATAAGGCTTGTCAGACTGATGGGACGGTAGTTTTCGGGATCCAAGGTGGATCTCCCTTGTGGATTGGGATAACTGTAGCTCTGCGCCACTCAGTGGGCACGAAACCTGAGGTGAGGCTATGATTAAACATGACACTTAGGTGAGGTGCCAGTTCATATTGTAGTTCATGTAGTACACAGCCCGGGATGTCATCTGGTCCCATGGATGCTGTATTCTTGGCTTTAGAGAGTGCATTTTGTACCTGTGTGGCCGTTATTACTGGAATTTGGCAATCTGGCGGTATTGAGATGGGCCATTTAGGGGGTGAGAGGGGGGTGAAGTTGGCACTGAATCGATCTGCCAGGATATTGGCAATATCCTTTGGATCAGTATATTTATTGCCATTCGGTTTTAGCTCAGAGCAGATCTGAGCATTGCCATTTAGATTCTTGACATAGTTATAGAATGCTTTGTGGTTGTCTTTGGAATCTTTGGCAATTTTATTTTCATAACTAGCTTTGGAGGATTTTATGAGGCATCTCAGTTTCTTACTGAGGCTAGTAAGGGAGTTTTTTGCATCCTGGGATTTTCCTCTTTTCTGAAAAAGTTTCTTCCTTTTGTTGTAAAGTTTGTTTATGGCAGGGGACCACCAGATTGGCTTCCTTTTTGGATGAGAGCATTTTGGTTCTATTTGGGATGGCACGATTCATGCATGAGTGGATGTGCTCGTACAGTGCCTTAGTGTAGGATTCAGCAGTTGAACTTTCAGTTCCCGTCTGCATGGGTGTCATGAAGTTTGTCACTTCTGACTTGAGTAGTATGAAGTTGGCTTTGGAGAAGTTTTTTATGGTGGTTTCTTTACTGGGGTGGGGTGGGGTGGGATGTGGATGTTAAGGGTGATTAGCTTATGGTCAGACCTGACTAACGAGGGGTGACCATAGGTATGGAGCATTGATTTGCCATGTTGGTAATGACCAGGTCTAGGATACTGGAGTCCCTGGTGGGACTATGGATTAGTTGATCCAGGGCTTGGAATTTATGAATTCCAAGAACCGTTGCGCAAAGGTGTTGGGACATGAGTACTTTTCCCAGTTAATGGCAGGGTAGTTAAAATCACCCAGTATTAGGGTGTTTGGTTCTATCTTAATATTTTCCAGTATGTTTAAAAGGTGTAGTGAGAATCTTGGGGTATGGTGAGGGATCTGTAGCAAGCTACAATTTGGATTGCAGTCTTACCTAGTGTTATTTGCACTTGGAGAATTTCAGACACATTGTGTTGGCCAACTAGCCTGGTGGTGTGAATATCCTTGGTGAATATTGACACTCCTCCACCTTTAGTGTTTTGGTCCTGGTTTGGTGGCGAAAAGTGTGGTAAGAGGTGTAGCCTGGTATTGCAGGGGAGCTCTCTGGAGCCTTGAACCAGGTCTCAGTTACTGCACAGATATCGATGTTCTCCATTTTTAGGAGGGCCTCGAGAGAGTGCATTTTGAGGTTTAGACTTCTAGCATTGACTGGAACAAATGGCCCTGATGCTTGCTGTAAAGTCTAGCTTTGCAAAACTATAATGTCTGCACTTTAAGATGAATGTACAATAATTAGCAAGCTTATGAGTAGTTCATTTATGTTTCATATGTGTTCATTCTCTATACTGAATGTTTATTTAAAATTGTTTTTGATATGTTGAGCTTTTTTCCCTGGACATTGTTGACAAGGGATTTTTGTTTTATAAAACAGTGTTGCATTGTAGAAACTCAGGTAAATAAAATTAAAAATACATAAAATGAAATGTGTACTTGATTGGCACACTCATTTTGTTGACAGAAGAATTAGTCACAGCATGTAAGTATGCAATGCAGCTGCTACTATTACTTGTACTTTAATCCTGACAGGGAAAAAGCATCTACTTTACTTAGGTAATAAGGGCTGTTTGTGAATTCATTGAGGTGACTGGCTTAGTTTACTGCCTAAATTATGGCTTTGCACGATAACTGTTTATTTGGGTGAAGTCGGCTGTTGTGCAAGCCTGTAACTGCCATTTCTGTGCAACAGGCTAAATTAATGGAGCCATTAATATTTTCATTTTAATCCAGGCAGAGTCAGCAGATATTTTAGGTTGGCAATTGATATGATGGCTTTTGTGGATGAAATGTTTGGCAGTGTTGCCTTGTAATTCTGGCTTTGCAGAACTAAGTGGGAGGGGCTGTTTGGAAATTAAATGAAATGATTGGCCCCTCTACTAACTGACTGCTGTGCAGTTGAATGGAGTGAGATGGATTGAGTACAAGTGCTGACCTCTGGATAATGTTTATGTAAAAGATGCAGTTACATTACTGTTTTGCTTTCTGATTTCAGAGGTTCAAGCCAGGTACTTTTAGTAGCCTCTTGGGATGGGGGACTATCATGTCAGTGTGAGAATGAAATAAATGTCCTTTTACTGTTGTAATTCTGGCTTTGCAAAACTAATGTGTCTGAGAGAATAAGCAATATGCATACAAGCTGTGACTATTGTCTCTGTGCAGCATACACATTTTGATGCTGAAAGGGTCAAAGCAGAAACTGTAGTGGTGGGCAATGAAATGACTGCCCCGTTTTATTTTTAGTTTTGCAAAGCCAGAATTAAGACAGAATGTAAGCTGTGATAGTATGTGCATCACAAATGCATTATTAAATCCTGGCAGGGCCAAGCCATATAGTTGGTAGGTCATGGCTGTGGGAGACTGTCAATGAAATGAGTGCTGTTTCTGAAGCTGTACTTTAAAATGTATACAACAGTGGCACTTAAATCATTTCTGTAATATCTTCATTTCAGAGTTACAACTACGATAACCAGAATGAGTGAGCAGAGTGTTACAGTGGCCTATCTGAAATCTATTAATTTTCAAGACTTAACTCTGAACAAAAAGTTAAGAATCAAGAGGACTGGAAGACTCACACCTGATATGAAGATGGAGTCTCCAAGTACAAGTAGGTCAAGAATATACACATGCAGCTTCAGCAGGTCAGTGTACGACAAACACACCTGGATCTGTGGTTGTGAGGAAACAAACAGCTTGTACTGCTTCCCATGTTTGTTGTTCGGTGGAGAGGATGCCTGGACATCAAAGGGTATGAATGACCTGAAGAGAATGGAAGAAAAGTCCAGAAAGCATGAATAGTCTGCTAAACATTTTGACAACCAAATGAGTCTAGCAGTGTTGGGAACTGTGGATATTAGGTCTCAGTTAAGTAGTGGATACCAGTTATCAGTGGAAAGACACAACAAGAAAGTGGAAGAAAACTGTCATGTTCTATCACTTATAATAGACTGCATCAAGCTGTGTGCTGAAGAAGAAGTTGCTTTAAGAGACCATGATGAGTCTGAAGAGTCACTGAGTGCAGGAATGTTCTGGAGACTGATAGACTTCACCTGCAAGATTGATCAGAAGTTGGCTGAACACTTGAGAACTTCAACTGTTTTTAAAGGAACATCAAAAAACATTCAAAATGAACTCCTGGACTGCATGCTAACAATATGCAGAGAAGAAATAAAAAAGGAAATTCGTACTGCAAAATGTGTAGCAGTAATTGCAGATGAAACCACTGATGTTGCTGGGCTATGGCAAATTGCTGTTGTGTTCCATTACATTGTCAATGTACAGGTGTTGGAACATTTTTGGGGATACTTTACATCACCTGGACAGACAGCAGGACATATTACTGGTGTGGTAAGACAACAGTTGAAGAAAGTAGTGGGAGACCAGCATGAAAAAGTGATTGCTCAGAGTTATGATGGTGCATCTGTTATGAGTGGTGTTCAGCATAGGGTCCAGGCTATCATAACAGAGGAGTTTAAATATGCCTACTATGTACATTGCTATGCTTACCAACTTAATCTGGTAATGCAAAGAGCCACACAACAGAATACTGAAGCAAGGACATTTTTTTAA
Source organism: Protopterus annectens (assembly GCF_019279795.1). Taxonomy (NCBI): domain Eukaryota; kingdom Metazoa; phylum Chordata; order Ceratodontiformes; family Protopteridae; genus Protopterus; species Protopterus annectens. The sequence continues at coordinate 1,382,310,918 of NC_056743.1, forward strand.
CACTTGGTGGAATTCCAACCTTTTTCTCTCATTCAGTTCAAAGACAAGCTGCTCTGGATAGTATAGTATCATGACGCATGCCAAGAGTGTCAGGAATATGGTGGAATTTTAACATCCATACTGTAAATGGAGTGTACGAGAACTTGGAGTCACTGTCGGAGTGCTTTCTTTATTTGTACAAGTGTCATATATCCGCTGCAGCAACTGTACAGGAAGCAAATGGGCTACTGCGAACAGTTGAAGATGATGAATTTCAATTTTGACTTGCTGTTTTCCATCATATAATGCCCCATGTTGACATTCTTTACAGGCAGCTTCAGTGTCGTACCACAGATGCAACCACTGTTGAAAAGGATGTGCATACATTTTTTAATTAAATTGACGCTGCCAGATCAGGTATCGACGGTATTGCAGAACAGTAGCTACAGACAGAAAACATCCTGTCAAGAAGTAGACGAGAGCCATCAGCTTCCCGACCACTGCATGAGACATTGTCAATTGCTGCAAAGGAAGTGTGTGATGTCATAAAGTTCAAGGCAACACCACGATTTCAACAAACTGGCCATCTTCAAGCTTCTCAACTACTTCTGCCTGAAAAGTTTTCAACATACATAAGAGAGTTTCCAGAATATCTATTCACAGCAACAATAGAAAACTATCCATTCCTGTTGAGGGGACAACTTAGAACAGAACTTGGCATAGTGTATCAATGTGAAGACTTTGCAGCAACTGGCAGTGCAGTCCAGATGTTAAAATTCTTGGTGGACAACTCATTAGCCAGTGTGTTTTCACAGATTTACAATGTGTTGTTAATTATAGCCACCACACTAGTGTCAACTGCTGAGGCAGAAAGGTGTTTCTCAACACTGAAAAGAATTAAAACGTTTCTTTGTAGTACAATGGGGCTAGAAAAAATAAATGCATTGGCTATGATTTCCATAGGAAAGGAGTTAACGTGGAGTATAACTAACTTCAACCAAAGAGTTATTGATTTGTTTGCATAAAATAAAGACAGATGAATGGACTTTATCTATGAGTAACAAACCTGAGAAATACCCAGAAGAACACAATAAAGGCTCTTATTTGGTATGATACTACAAGCACATATGTAACCCAGCCACTGGAGATGCACAAGCCAGTGCATTTCTTCGTGCCAGTCACAAGCCCAGATAAATGGGGAGGGTTACATCAAGAAGGGCATCCAGTGTAACCTCTGCCAAATGACATATGTGGACAACAATACAGATTTCCATACTGGATTGGTTGAGGCCCAGGATTAACAATGACCATCACTGGTACTGTTAGCCAACAGGGTGCTGGTGGAAATTGGGCTACTGTTGGACGAAGGAGAAGAGGGGGAAGGCATTCCCAAAGGTGAGATTGTGTTGATATGGGCATGTGCTGTGGAGGGATGCTGGGTGTATAGGGAAAAGGATGCTAAGGATGGAGCTGCCAAGGAAGAAGAAAAGAGGAAGGCCTCAGATAAGGTTTATGGATGTGGTGAGAGAGGACATGCAGGTGGTTGGTGTGACAGAGCAAGATTCAGAGGACTAGAAGAAATGGAAACAGATGATCCGCTGTGGCAACCCGTAACAGGAGCAGCTGAAAAAGAAGACTACAAGCACTTATTTGGAACCAGGTGGGGTCACGTAAATAGTGTTTGCTTGGGAAACTTTAAACTGTCCTTTTTAAGCCTCCATGAAAAAGGGGGGGGGGGATCCAGTATGACCTGATGTGTTCCAGACCAGACAACAGCTTCCATCAGATGCAGTAACAGAGTACAAAGTACCATTTGCAGCATACCGCAGAGGTATGTCTTCAAACCAACCTGTATATGCATGTAACAATGTGTGCTTTGTAGAGTATTCAGCATATGCCATAGTGACTAAGCATTTATTTCATGTAAATTAGTAAGCATGTCCAGCATTGATCCCACTGCACCATAACTCCACCCTGTTTAGTTGACCACACCCCTTTCTATTGGTCACACCCATTCAGTTGTCTCCTGCACCCCCCCCTTTGATTTGAAGTCACCAGCTGCCACTGAGCACATTTACCAACTTACACTGTCTGTTCATGGCTAGGCCTTCCTGGCAGCCTTTTTCAAACCATTTCAGTGCCATCTAGAAATCATCTGTGGGAATACAAGAGGGATGCATTAAAGCATGTGTGGAATAGTTTTATTATTTCCTCTTTGAACACATCCAGATTCTTAAATGATCAAGGCATCAGTGCTTAAAAGTGTAAATTGAAATTCTTTAAAAATGAAGCTCTTTCAGTAGAGAATCGGTCACAGGCATTCTAAGCAAGGCTATGCGGTCAGCTAATGAAGGTAGATGGGGCACTTTAATCTTTTCTCTCATCTTTTTCTCAGTTATGTGCATCAGAGAAGATTTTTCTCTTTCTTTAACTCATGTTGCTTTAAGGGACCAAGAATACCATAACCAAGCCAAGAATAAAGAAACTAAATAGAGAAGAAATTGTTTGTGCCTGGATTTTTTTTATACTTGTTTGCCAAGTTCAACATGGATGTGCGCAGTTGTTGTTGCTACAATTTTAGTCAATATCTCCTTTACAACCACTAACAATAGAAAAAGTAGATTTAGTGAGGAGACTGACACACATTGAGTAAAATGAAGGGGAACTGCCAGTGCAAACTTTTTAGTAGCCTTGCTTAGGCAATACAAAAGAATTGCTGCCAATGTTAACCATTTATAAAGAAAGAGAAAGAGGCAAAGCATTACAGACATAAGAGCTCATCACTTGCAAGTGTAGCTGCTATACATCTGTCCAAGTCAAGAAGGTTTGCAGTATAGGCCACTGCTGAAAGCTGCACTCACTGTCATCAACTGGAGCTGGGAGAAGCAGCAAACCAGGAAGAGAAGAGTGACAGCTCAGTATATAACCCAGTGATCAATGGCTTTAAACCATCATCTGCTTTGCCAAGGGAAAGAAACAGACATTGTTTCACACTACTCAGCCACTAAGCAAGCATATCCTACTATTGCATTCATATTGGCCCTTATTACTAGAGTTTACTCCCCATATGGCCATCCAGAGCACCTTTACCAATTTACACTGTCCATTCCTGGCTAGGTCTTACTGGAGACCTTTTTCAAACCATTTCAGTGCCATCTAGGAATCATCTGTGAAAATACAAGATGGATGCATAAAGGCATGTATTTAATGGTTGATTACATCCTCTTTGAACATATACAAATTCTTAAATAAACAAGCCATTAGTACTTAGGTTCATAGATTAGTACTAGGCTAACTGCCCTTATGGGCCATTTTAAGCCTAGCCAATTAACCCATGTAAGAATCAAACCCTGCAGTTTGTGTCTATAAGGCAACTATCTTAACCATTATGTCTTCTTCCTTTTGTTGTACAGTCCATTTATGCCAGGGGTCCACCAGGGTAGCTTGCTTTTCTGTCTGGACCTGGGTTTAGTTCTGTCAGATACTGACATTTACATGCAGTTGTTTAAGTGGTTGTGCAGGGCATTTGTGCATACTTCTGCATAGGCCTCTGTGTTTTGGGGGTTAAGGGGAGCTTTAAATATTAGCTGTGCTATCGCTTAATAGGAGGTAGTTTGCCTTGGAAAAACATTCTTTAGGGTTTTAGGGTTTGATGGGGTTACTACCACTACATTTATTTCAAAGCAGATCGATTCATGATCCAATCTTACGAATGAGAACATTATGATGGGGGTGTACGATGCTCCAACATGTTTGTGAGTACTATGTCAAGGATATTAGAGCACCCTAATGGGAGTGCAAACCAGCTGTTCAAGAGCATTTGCATTAACAAAGTCCAGGAATCTCTGAGCCTGCATGTTATTGGTTGTATATGTTTCTCAGTTTATGGAGGGGTAGTTAAAATCACCCATGAGTAGTGCATTAGGCTGAATGATAAGTGATTCTAGTAACTTTAGATATGTGGAGTGGATTTCATAGTTCATGTTTGGGGACCTGTAGCTAGGGGATGATATGGTGGGGGAAGTTGCTTATGGTCAGCTGGACATAGAGAAGCTCAAGTGAGTTATCCTGCTTGACCAATCTTGAGGTGTGATTGCTTTTTATATAAATGAAAACACCTTCTCCTTTCATTTTTTCCTTTTCAGAGGGTGGCCTGAATGTTCATAGGTTCATAGGTTCATAGGTAGGTACTAGGCTATTGGCCCTAGGGCCTATATAAGTATAACCAAAAAGGTTCCATGGCTTTCGCCACACAAGAAAATTATTTTCCTGTGCCCCTGTTGAGCAGAGCCACAGAAGTGATCCCCGGAGTGAATTTCCTATTTCCCATCCAATCATCAAGATTTTTCTTGAAGAGTGCTAATAAGGAGCTTTGTTTGATATAAATAGGTAGTTTGTTCCAGAGTATGGGAAGTCTCTGGGACAAGAATCTATCCAGCATGTTCTGTTTATTGCAGTGACAAGGTTTAGGTCCCTAGAGCGTGTAGCTCGGAGGGACTGGGATTTCTTTAATTGGAGCATGTCCAACAGCTCTGGGTTAGACATAGCTTTGTATGTTAAGCAGAGATCACTTCTGAGTTGGCAATATGTAACGAAGTAAAGCTGGAGTTTTTTGAGACAGTCTGTGTAGGGCATTTGTTTGAGGCCAGTAATCCTCTTTGTAAGGTATTTCTGTGGCCTTTCCAGTTGTTGTAGATGTCTTGTGAGGTACATGCCAAAAGGGGCATTGTACACTATAATGGATCTAATGAGTGATGAGTAGACGGGAACAATGACCTCTTTTTTCCTGGATGAGAAAACTTTTGTGATGAGGTGTGCCATGTAGAAGGATTTCCTGACTACTGTGGCAATGTGATTATCAAAGGAGAAACTACTGTCCACCTGTGTCCTAAGGTCTCTTATCATACTTTTGGTGTTAAGTAGACTACTGCCTATGTGTTAGTTCACGAGTACAGAGTTTTTACCAAAGGGGATGACAATGCACTTTTTGCACTGAGCTTGAGGCCATGGCTTTGACACCAGGCATCTGTCTCAGTGAGGCCCTTTTGTAGGATGTCCACATCATTAGGAGTTTTGATTATGGCTGCTAGTTTACAGTCATCTGTGAACTTCATTAGCCAAAAACCTTCTGTGTTAGGCTGTACTTCAGAGAAGTAGATACCAAACAGGAGAGGACCCAGGACTGAACCCTGTGGTACTCCACTTGTCACTGGTGTGAAGTCGGATTTGGAGTCTGCTACTTTCACAGTGTGGGTTCTGTCAGTGAGCCAGTTGGGAACCCATCTTGCGACATAGGGATTTATGCCTAGTTTAGTGAGTTTATCTATAATTCCAGAGTAGGGGATGGTGTAGAAAGCCTTGGTGAGAGCTAGATAGGCTGTGTGAACCAACTTACCCTCGTCTACGGCTTTGGTGACTCCTTCAAAGAAGTCTATCAGGTTTAGGAGACATGATCTGCCTTTTACAAACCCAAACTGGATGGGGTCCAGAGTTTGGAGATTACCAATGTTTTTGTTTATAAGTTCCATGATGATACGTTCCATGGCCTTGCAGACCAGGCTCATCAGGTTAATGGGATGGTAGTTCCTGGGGTCTGTGGTGGCTCCCCCTCGTGCAGTGGGATAACAGTCACTGTGCATGATTCAGTGGGCATAAAACCTGAGGTGAGGCTATGATTGAACATGGTACTTAGGTGGGGTACCAGTTAGTTCTGTAGTTCATGTAGAACACAACCTAGGATGTTGTCAGGTCCATGTTTATTGCAGTGACAAGTTTAGGTCCCTAGAGCGTGTAGCTCAGAGGGACTGGGATTTCTTTAATTGGAGCATGTCCAACAGCTCTGGGTTAGACATAGCTTTGTATGTAAGCTGTGTTCTTGGCTTTGGAGAGTGTGGATATTACCTGTGCAGCCATGATTACAGGAACTTTGCATTTTTCCGGTATAGAGATGGGCCCTTTAGGGTGTGAGAGGGAAATAAAGTTAGCACTGAACCTATCCGCCAGGATGTTGACAATATCAGTTTGTTCTGTATATTTAGTGCCATTGTGCTGTAACTCAGAGCAGATCTGAGTGTTCTCACTGAGATCCTTGACATAGCTATAGAATGCTTTGTGGTTGTATTTAGAATCAGTGATGATTTTGTTTTTGTAACTAGCTTTGAATGATTTTATAAGGGATTTCAGCCTCTTACTGAGGCTGATGAGGGAGTTCCTCCAATCATGGGATTTTACTCTTTTTTGCAACAGTTTCTTTCGTCTGTTGTAGAGTTTGTTTATGGCAGGGAACCACCAGATAGGCTTCCTTTTTTTGAAGGATAGCATCTTGGTTTTGTTAGGGATAGCATGATCCATGCACTCATGTAAGTGCTTATAAAGTGCATTTGTGTAGGATTCAACAGCCATACCTGTATTGTCTGTCTCCATGGGTGCCGTGAAGTTTGCCACTTTTGTCTTGAGAAGTGTGAAGTTGGCTTTGGTTTCCCTAATGGGGGGTGGGGACAGGATGCAGATGTCTAGGGTGATTAGCTTGTGGTCGGATCTGACCAATGAGGAATTCGCCTCTGGTGTGGAACACCGGTTACCCATGTTGGTAATGACCAGGTCTAGGATATTGCTGCTCCTGGTGGGGGTTATGGATAAGTTGATCCAGGGCATTGGAATTTATGAATTCCAGAAAATGTTGAGTAAAAGAGTTGGTACATGAGTAGTTTTCCCAGTTAAAGGTGAGGTAGTTGAAATCGCCCATTACTAGAGTGTTGGGTTGTACCCTAATATTTTCTAATGTATCAAGAAATGAGGGGTGGGAATCCTGTGGCATGGTGGGGGATCTGTAGAAAGATACAATTTGGATTGTGGTCTTGCCCAGAGTTAGTTGCATTTGGATAATCTTTTATGCATTATGCTGAGCAACTAGCCTGGAGGTGTGGATATCCTTAATGAATATGGACACACCTCCACCTTTAGTGTTTCAGTCCAGGTTTGGTGGCTGAAAGGTGTGGTGTGAATTATAGCCTGGTAATGCAGGGGTGCTCTCTGGAGTCTTGAACCAGGTCTCTGTCACTGCACAAATGTTGATGTTTTCCATTTTAAGGAGTGCCTTGAGTGAGTGCATTTTGAGGTTTAGACTTCTAGCATTGAGTAGCATTATCCTCAGATTTTGCTTACTTGTGCCTGTTATGGTGTTGAATTTGTCATTTGAACATTGCCTAAAAAAGGCACTATAGGGGTGGCAAGAGCCTTAGCCAGTATGCAGAATCCCAAGGGCGACAGGTGCAGGCCATCTCTGGCAAAACATCGTGGTCTGTAGATCATGTCATCCCAGGAAGACAGTTACTGGATTCCTTTAGAATGACACCAGAAGCTTAGCCAATTATTAAAGTCAGTCACTTTGTCCTTATACTGTGGTATCATTCTGGGTGATGGAAGGATGCTACTCAGGGCTAGGTCCATACTTGCCTGAGCTACAAGATCGGAGAGCTCCTCCATGTCTCTTTTCATGTAGTCCAGGGAGGTAAGTCTCAGGTCATTCACACCAACATGGACAATGACAGAGTCATATTTGTACTTGTGGAGTGAACTGAGTGCATGCATTATGTGGTGGATACTGGGACTCAACAGGCAGCTGACAGTAACTTTCTCCTTGTTTAGCCTGGTGAGTGGAACATCAGTGTGCCTGACTATAGAGTCACCTATGACTAGAGTGTTGGGTATGTTGTTATGCCTTATGGGCTGTAGTTGAGTGGCACACTGAGTTTGTGGGCTACGTGTCATTTGGGTTGTGTTGGGGGAGGAAGTTGCTTGCCTTTCTGCTTTGGACGTCTCTGTTGCTTGAGCAGATTTTTATTGAGAGCCTCCACGAATGTATGTGTATGTTCTGTGATTCTATGTGTGTGCTTTGGTGGTATAGGTTTTGAGGGACTATGTGATGAGTGTGGTGTGGTGCAAGTGTTTACCTTCTCCTCTTGACTGTCTAGTCCAGTCTTGGGTGAAGAGAGCTTTGCTTCCAGTTTGGCTATATAAGTGCATCTCTCACAGGTTGTAGTGTTGGGTAATAGAAGGAGAGCGTTGTCTGTGTATATGAGGCAATTGATGCATTGCCACAAGATGCCCAGCTTCATCAGATAGACAGGAGAAAACACCGGGAGCTGACCCTTAGACATGCCTGGATAGGTGCTTATTTATTAAGTACTAAACATTGTTTTCCTCTAGACAAGTGAGGAAAGTTGAGTGTTGTAGTAATTTGTAGCTTATTTAGTGCTTACAGTGAGTTCTGAACAAGTGTTGAGCTCAAAGAAATAGATTTCAGTGCTAAAACTAAAAAAACTGTCTAGTTCTAAGGAAAAATTTGAAGACCAGACTTTATGGCACCGGGAATAGTTTAAACCTAGCTAAGCGTCGATGCATAGAGTGTATTTTTTTAATATAACAGTAGCAAATGAGCAAACTGATTTAAACAAATTAACAAATTAACCATTAAAAAGCTAAAAACTGAACCCCGTTCCAGCAGTCTTCGATCAGACAAGTTCTAACTGCCCACTCCTGCCACTAGAGTACAGGGGAGCCTTCTCCAAAAAAAAGATGTCCTGGATTAGTGCTCAAGTTATACAAACAAAGCTAGATTCACAAGGTCTGAATCTAGTCTATGCTACAGAAAACAAGGCATACCAATTTCAGAAAGAAACAGTTCAAATAAGCAGGCGCAATAAGCCTTTAACCAGAAACTCCTTGCTCAGAAGGGCAGAATCTACTCTCTCCTCCCACAAGAGTGCAGACCACACCTTCTTAATGTAAAATAACTGGCCCGAAGCCCAAGTGCTTAAACCAGAACTAATACACTTTTAGAATAACAGACAGTAAGCCTTCAATCAGCAGCTCCCAACTTAGAAGGATGCAAGCTACCTGTCCTGCCACAACAGTGCAGACCACCAACCTTCTTAATGTAAAACAACTGGTCTGATGAACAAGTGCTTAAACCAAAGGCTTAGAATAACAGTTACACTTTAAGCAAGCTACTAACAAGCAGTAATAAATGCAGCAGAATAAATGCAATTAAGTACTTTTAAGAACAGGCAGCAAAAGCAAAATAAAGTAATAAAGTAGGAAGAAGCACAAATACAGTAAAAGCAGATGAATAAAGTGCAATCTTTTATATAACAATAGAAAACAAGCAAACTGATTCAAACAAATTACACAATTAACCAGTAAAAAAGCTCAAAACTGAGCTCTGTTCCAGCAATCTTCAATCAGACAAGTTCTAACTGCACACTCCTGCCACTAGGGTGCAGGGAAACCTTCAACAAAAAAGATGGCCTGGATTAGTGCTTAAGTTATACAAACAAAGCTAGATTGATCAGGCCTGAATCTAGTCTATGCTACAGCAAACAAGGTGCACCAATTTCAGAAAAAAACAGTTCAAATAAGCAGACACAATAAGCCTTTTACCAGAAATTCCCAGCTCAGAAGGGCAGCATCTAGCCTCTCCTCCCACAACAGTGCAGATCACAAACATTCTTAATGTAAAATAACTGGCCTGAAGCCCAAGTGATTAAACCAGCCCCGGGATTCATGAAGCTCGGTGCAAGGATGGCGTTAGCCTTGTGCCAACCATGCGGCATAGAGATGGTGCAGCAGCACCATATGCATATTAATGAAGGTGCACTGCAGCACCATCCACGTGCACAGGAAACGTGCATGAGTGCAGGGGGCATGTTTAAGCACTGCACAGGGGCGTGAACATGTCGGCTACAGTTGTGCAACCTAAAATGCTGACTAGAACAGCCTGCCTCTTATAGTAATTACTCCTGTCAATGTCTGTGGATACTGAAATGTATGCAAAACATACAAGAGAGTTCTGTGAACACCAAAATAAAATCACAGGAGTACACACAAAAGCACGTAGCTGAATTTTGAGCCCCCCGTCCCTCGAACAATGACATTTAAAACCCCATGTCCATATTTCATTGTAGTGTTGATTTTTATGCCAAGTGGAAGTGAAATGCAGTGTGTTTGCATGCCACTGCCCTTTGCTAAGCCTAGCACAATGGACGGGTCAGAGCATTCACTCAATATCTGGCCATTCGCGGTCCATGTCATCCTTGTCTGGATGGCCCACAGATGAATGGGTATTACCCAGGTCAACCTACCATGTCATGAAAGATAAGTATTTGCGTGTACCTATGTGCACGAAGTACAGCATGTGGAAGACCAAATATGCTAGGGTTGCCCTCACAACCATATTGGTACCAGAGATATCTAGAGTACACAATGTGTTCTGCTGTCTCTGCCATGGGACAGCAACAAGAGAAGGGATGGATGGTGTGTTTGTAGAATTTGGGGGTTGAAGGGTAATGTAATAATTCGCTAAGGGAGACTGGGTCAGATGTACAATAGGTGAACTGGAGGTGTATGAGGGAGAAGTGGGTGAATCAAAAAGGAAACCAAAGAACATACATTCACATCCCCAATACACCCTGACAGGTCATACTGCAGAACACAATCCCACAAACATATGAACATTAAAATGTGCGATACACATGTACAGAAATGGTACTGGCTCACACCCACATAATGGTCTGGCCCGAAATGAGCCATCCAACCCCTACACACCTGGATACATAATTGAATACCCATCATCCCCTCCACAGCACACCACCCTCCCTTGCTGAACGTCCACCAAAACCACCCATACTCAGGCTGCTAACTTGGGCCAGCCATATCTGCACATAGTGCCCCCTATCCACATCTAGTAGGTAGTTTCATCCTAGGCAGTCTCAGGCTTGCAAACTAGGTATCCCATGCATGTATAACCCTCCCTCATTTTCATATAGCCAAAAGAATGGAAGTCACTGGCGTCTGCAATTTTTAGACATCCCTCATGGGATGTGTCTGTTCTAAAGATTAGATTTGGTGGCACAACACGATGTCCAGCCCCGTAGACATCCGGACACAAGTTGCATTAGCAGTAGTTGTCCACAACCCTGCTCAGCCTCCAGCTGGTCCTGCATAACCTACAACCCGGGATTAAACACCAGACCGTGATACACGTCTCCTCATGTGCATTATCAGGAATATTTACCTTTCACATGTTCCCTAGAAGCTTCCTCATAGCCATCGTCCAAATAGTACACATCCACAAATTGTATACCCTATCCAGGTCCCACGTCGTAATGATGCACACAACCCCTGTATGCAAATGGTACACATTCCTCCCAGATGCGGATGTTCATATACATGGCCATGTACATGCATATAAGTAGTTGTCAAGTATGTGTCCTATTTATAAATATGTATACTTGCAAATGTATACATATGTCTCTCAGAAACATATGAACATTAACATGTACTATACATATGTACACCAACTGACTGTCACATTTGTTGCCAGTAGTGTGGAATGCCTGTAGTAAAGTCATATATCCTACCATCCATGCAGAATGTACCACGGATGGTGTAGTGGTCAAACCATTGACTAAGGTGTTTCCATTCCTGGGTCCAAACCATGTTAGGGCTGCTAATTTTATATGATGCCCAGAATAATGGCTGTTGGGTATAGGGTGATTAAGTAACTTGCAAGCATGCGCAGCTGTAAGTGGTGGTCATTCAACAGTATGGGAAATGTAAATAAGTATGTAGGCGTATATGCATGTGTATGTACATATATATATATATATATATATATATATATATATATAAAGAATGAACATGGTCACAATAAAGCAGTCTTAACAAATGTGAAGGGAAACAGCAGCAGAATCTCCCATATTATTTAGTGCTGTCATATCAAGCTGGCCAGAGGTGAGCAAACCTTCGGCGTCCCCAACCACAGGTAAGATACTAACAGTGGAGCAAACTTTGTCCACATGCTAAGTCTCACTTTCAAACAGGTACAGGGCAGTCCCTGTCTCCATTCAGATAAGCCAAAAACCAAAAGACTAACTGAACAACCTAACCATTATATGAACATATATCCCAGGACTATAAGCTTGGAATGTCTGAATATAGTTGGAGTGAGCCAACATACAGGACATGTCTAGAGCAGAAGTGAGTGGCACATCTGTAGTGGTGTGGTTTATTTCTGACCGGAGAATGGATGACCGCTGTGTTAGTGATGTTTTGCTGCATTTGTTCTGGTAACTATGAACCATGGGTATTCATGCAAATGAAGCAGCACAGCAATAGTGTAGTGGTTAGAGCATCTGCCTATCGAGCAGATGTTGCCGGTTCAACTGCGGCACACACCATTTATGACGTGTAATCCATATACGAGCATATCCTGCTAATTTTATGCTGTATAACGATATAATACCATTGAAATGTGAACTGGGGTGACGTATCACAGTAAGAATGCAGAAGGTGTTTGCGTGAGGGGAAATGGCATTTAAACATGGTGAAATGGAAAACCGCTGGTGAAAAGTGTTGTACTCAGCCTTTATCCAAAACCCCCTGTTCTGCCCAGCAACACAATAAACCGCCTCAGCCAGGCTCGACGCCAGGGCCCTACACACCACAACCAATGTGATTTACCACTAAGCCATGGCAGTTATACCTAAATCTGATGTTATCACAAACATAGCAGACATGAAACTATGAACCATGGGTATACATATAAATGAAACAGAACACCAGTACTGTAATGGTTAGAGCATCTGCCTAATGAACAGGCATTCATGGTTCAAGTTCAACTATAACACATATCATTTTCCTTGTGGAATGAATGTCATTTTGCTGTAAAACCGACATAATAACATGTAAAAGTGAATTTGAGCATTGCATGGGACTTTTAACCATATCCTTTCAATCAAAGTGGTACTGTCATAATGAATAAGGCACAAGTAAGCACAAATATGCGGTAGTAAACATATGTAACACACAGTAAGAGTATGCGAGTGCGCTTGCATGGGTCTAAGCAGTGCCCAGCATAGGAAATGTATATAAGTATGTACAGATGTAATATATATATATATATATATATATATATATATATATATATATATATATATACATATATGTATATATATATATATATATATATATATATATACACACACACACACACACACACACACACACACACACACACACACACACACACACACACACACACACACACACACACACACACACACACACACACACACACACACACACACACACACACTCATACATATATATATATATATATATATATATATATATATATTTTATATATATATATATGTGAAGAATGAATGTTATAACAATAAAGCATAGACAAGGGATGAGAAGGGAAACAACAGCAACTATAGTATTATAGGGTGCTGTCAGCGTATGTCATAACAAGCTGGCCAGGAGTGAGGAAATCACTGCTACTCACACCACAGACAGGATTTTACCAGTGGGAGTAACATCATTGAATTGCTATGTCTACTTTACACACAGACATAGAGTAGTCCCTGCTGGGACTACCAAAAATTCTAAGGCGCATTTGGGCGTCCATCCATTACACAAGCAATGGCAGGTATGTTCAAAGACTAAATGGTCGGAGAGCCTGAGAATACACAAGACAGGGAAACATATGTGTAGGGCTCCTAACGCTCTGGAGAGGGCAATGTTTGGAGGTGTGTCATGGCTGTGATAATAAGTGGATATTGGAAGTTACGCATGTAAGATGAGCACAGGTGGGGTGGAGGAACTATGGATATGAAATTTGGGATCCAGGCGTGCCAGGGTTGGATGGCCCGGTTGTAACTGGACTGCCCCGTGGAGATCAGCAAGTTCGTAATAGGTATATATGCATACACACATGCAGACATCAATATATAGAAGTACATTCTCTGTAAGACATGCATTCCATTTGTCGACATAGATAACAGGAATATGCACATATAAACATCGACAGTAGATGGAATAATAGGCTGTGCAGAAGAGAGACGGGATGAAACAGCTAAAATGCAGAGGTGTTTACAGTGTCCAAAGTCAGTGCTGTGCTGACAATAATCAAATGTGAGGGCTTCCCCACACATGGAATAATTTCTGTGATCTGCCCGCTATGGCAACGCCAAGTACTAAACCGGTCTATTTGTAAAAGAAATACGCTAAACATGTACATAATTAGGCTCCCATGTGTAAAATATGCATTACCTCATAGTCATACATATTAATTAATTGTAGTGTCATGTTAACTGGAGTAAGGATGTAATGAAGTATAGAGTCTAATTTTTCCATAAACACATGAGTGTTCCATGTGGGGCAACGCAATAACTGCGAATAGTATTCCTTCGGTCACTCACGTTACCAATGTTTGTGGACTAAAGGTATGGGAGATCTGAGGATATGTGGAGTGAGTAAACCAATGGGATGGTGCTATAGGAGTAGGGAGTAGCCAGTGTGTAGTGGTTTTGATACACTGCGAATCCGACAGGAGAATGGATGACAGCAGTATTAGGGAGGTGTTGGGGTGTGTGTTTGGGGAACCAGAGCCATGGGTATATGGATATATATGCATATGGAGCAGCACAGCAATTGTGCATTTGTTACAGCAACCCCCTAACAAACAGACATTCTCGTACCAAATCCCACTGTATCATATTCTAATTACCATCGCTAATCCATACATGAACATATTGCAACATCTGTCCGCTGTATAACCTGCTAAATATCGATTACAAAATAACTGGAGTGAAGTGTCATAATGAATAAGGCACTAGTATACCCTTCCACCACCCTCCCAGCTGGACATGGGAAACATACACGCAAACAATGTAAGGAGTCCACTGCTCCCCACACCACAGGCAGGATACAACCGGGGGGGTACACAGTACACCTGTGGATTGTAATCTTGGAACACAGACTGGAGCGTCCCTTGCGGGACACCCAATAATTTGCAAAAAACAAATAAAGGTGCTAGACTGGCCATTTTGTCCACGGTGTATACAGATTCAGAATACAAGAGTGGGTAACCCCGATGACCCCTGGGCCGAGACATTTGTATGAAATGGGTCCCGTGAAGTGGAGAGTGGCCAGCGTGTAGTGGTGTGTCCAGAACAGACCAGGACCCAGAGTAAGGATGGGTGTTGTTGAGCAGGCAAGGGTGGGTGAACTAAGGGTAGCTACATATGAGTCTAGGTGTGCAGGTGTTGGCTGATGTGGGCCTATATGGGCAGCCCCAGGGATGCAAGCGAATGCATTCATTGGGCAGAGGTATCAGCCAATGAGCAGCCACACCCACTGCGAGACCCACTAAAACAAAGTGTAATCTATATGGCAAGGAACGGAATAACCAGATGTAGACGTATATATGTACAGGTATGAGTGTGTATATCTACCCATAGCGACATAGAGATATGCCTCTCCCTCACTGTAGTACGAATGTATACAAACAGAGAAAGAATACAGATACATACCGACATATAAATATATACATATGCAGACAACCATCGACCCATATGTCATTATATATATATATATATATAACAAGATATAAATATACATGTATGCATACATATACAGATATATCTGTATATATTAATGTAAATATATATATATATATATATATATATATATATATATATATATATATATATATATATATATATATATGGGTCTACTTCATATGATCGACAGTTCATATGACTGACATTCATTTGGTCGACAGTTCATTTGGCTGACAAAAAGTATTCAAGGCAAAAACCTGGGATTTGCCCCCCTCCCCACTGTTGTGCGACCGTGGAGTTGTTATATATAGTTGTGGGGGTGTGGGGGGCACAGCCCCCCACATCGGGGGGTGTGGGGGTGAAGCCCCCCACCTATACATTTTTGTCAGCCAAATGAACTGTCGACCAAATGAATGTCAGTCATATGAACTGTCGATCATATGAAGTAGACCCATATATATATATATATATATATATATATATATATATATATATATATATATATATATACGTGACAGTAAATATACACATGTATATAGCTAGGATATGCTACAGCAGTTACGAGTAACATATGTTCACAGGCTGTGCATATGGAGGTGGGAGGTCCAATAAACAAATGTGTAACACGTAGCATCATCCCCCACCCCCCCACCCCCAGTTAGGCTGGTGAGACATACAGACACACAATAAAGGTAAACACACCACTGCTTTCCAGACTACCAGCAGGATACTACCAGTGGGAGAGACCTTCAAGGTCTAATCTTGAAACATAGACATCGGTGTCCCTTGTGGGACACCAAAAATTAATGATTGGAGCCAGTCCTGGTAATGATTTATCAAACCAGGCTGTAGATGTACACGGACCAGTAGGTTGTACAAGCCTGATAACCCATGGGTAGACACAACGTACAACATGTGTCCTGACATGGGAAGAGTGGGCAGTGTGTAGTGGTGTGTTTATACCTCACCTGCACCCACAGTAAGGGTGACTGCTATAGAGGAGTGACAGGTAGAGGAACTATGGGTATGCGATTATGGGCCTAGACATGCAGGTGTTGGCTGGCAGAGCCATATTAGGACTGCCCTGGGGATGTAAGTAATATTCTGATATGGGCATAGCTGATGCCCATACCTCCCACCCCCTAAGAGCACATCCACTGGATAGGCCGTAAACCATCGGGGGAACACATAGGGACCATTCCATTGAACTGTCCCCGATTATCAGGGACGTCCCTGATTCCGACTCAGATTCTAACTTTGTCCCACCTAAACCCTCCTAGAACTAGTGATATTAGGAGGAAAGGTGGTGGATTACACATAAAGAATAATGACAACAATTAACAGTCATAAACAGCATGTACCTCAGACAATGTGTATGAATACATATTCTATGAGTCTGTCAATGTGTCAGGCTGATAGCACCAATAATTTAAATGTGTCGCTGATGTTGTTATGCCGTGTCCCTGATTCAGTCTTCATTTTTCCCCAGTCAGTTCCCATGAATCAGCCAGATGGGTGCAGATTGTAAGAGGAACACACAAATAATATGAATAAAACACTGGACAGGCCGCTGATTCCATACAGTCGGATGGCATGTCGTCTCCTAATGGGCAGCCATTCCCGATACTGTAGGCATTTCATTCGATGTAGTAGGCATCACAAGGTAGTATTGTGGCCCTCACTTCCACCCAGGGGTGTCTGTGTCAGATGCAAGCGCCAATGTCAGTGCATTTGCAAGTGCAGGAGCAAGCGAGTGTAAGCCTGTTTGGCCACTAGTATGTGAGTATTACACTGGTAAAGCAATGTAGAGACTAATTGAGTGTAAGAAGCTGTAACCAGAGGTTAGCATTGCATAACACCATGCAAACCCATGCACACCAGCTCACAACTGCTTTAATGTGCCTTAATCCCTCCATATCCAATGGCATTGCTCTGCCCTGCAACAAAATAAACGGCCTCTGCCAGGCTCAGAACCAGGTCCCTGCAGACACAGCTAATGTGATTTACCAATACACCAAGGCATATATACAGACATCGGACATTACCACAAACATATCATACAGGGCAGTCATTCAACAGTATATGAATGTAGTGTACCACAAACTGCGGGCCAATTCCACTGTAGTGCTAAGATAATTTATTGTAAAATGTACAATCAAAGTTCAATTTTCTTCCACACAAATCAATGTGAAGATTGATTTGTGTGGAAGAAAATTGAACTTTGATTGTACATTTTACAATAAATTATCTTAGCACTACAGTGGAATTGGCCTGCAATTTGTGGTACACTACAAAGCTTTGGTGTATTTAGTTGTGGTTCTTCAAGTATAGGAACGTATTCCATCATGTAGATGTATGTGTGAGTGTTTATGTCCAGTATATAGGTACATACATATATAGAGATATATCAGGAACATACCATGTGACAACAAAGCATTACAAATGAATGAAAAGGGAAACATCAGCAACACCTATATTATGTAGTGGTGTTGTCCTATGTAATATCAAGACTCCCTCAGACAGACATGTGTTAGTCATACACGCAAACAGTTGTACATTGGCCATATACATCACTCTGTGCATGTAATGTACATTAACACAACAGTACCTGTCTAATCATTATGTGAGAACAGTACTCTTGCAAGGTACTGTGTGCAACATCATCATCATGATAAAGGTAAATGGGGTAACCAGAGAGGGACCGGTAGCATTGTGTGTACAATGGGGTTATCTGCATCACATGTACTTGGAACATTTAGGAGTGATGTGCATACCAGGATTGTGTGCCTGAGGGACAGGGGTGAGGATAACAGGAGCATATTGTGATGCTTATTACAAGGGTTACATGTGTCCAGTGTGTACGTGTGTGAAATGGACAGCTATGTATGGGGCAATTGTTGTCCCAGGAACCGATTGGCCTTATGTTTCCGTAGGGTGAGAGTGGGATGTGGGGGAAGGAGAGTAGGTACGCCCGTGGAGGATAGGTATTGTAGGATCACACACAAGACAGCATACAAGGTTGGTATGTGGCACATGTGGGGGGATACACCTCAGATGGGGAGGGGTGTTCAGCATTCACAAGGCCATGAGAACAGTGGGACGGACATGGGCAGCCACCACTGCACCAAAACAGCTGCAAAGTAAGCAGTGCTGGCGGCTTGTCCAGGAGGGGTGACCTCACCCTGTAAATGTGACACTCTGCCCTTCAGCTTGCATATCTGGCCTAAGATCCCCTTATTGAGCCCCCAACACACCACGTCTGGGACCGCATGACAGCGGACATGTTCCTGTCTGGCCCTGCTCCCAGGGGGGGGCAGGCTCCATCCTCAGTGGTGATACCACCAGATGGTGGTGCAGAGCCAACAGAGGATGAGGTCCAAGGCTGGGCCCCAGACGTGCTGGTGCCCGGTGCCATGCTCAGCTGAAGTAGGACAGGAGGTTCTGCCAGGACCTCCAAACCCATACAGCCTATGGTGTTGCAGTTTAAACACAGATGTGACTTAGTAATAGACAACGGCATTCAGGATTACTTACAACAGTATGCATAGATATGACCATCATCCCAACACAACAGATGGTATACATTTGCAGAGGGAGCACAACACATGCATATATACTGCATGACATCTGTACAAAGTGTAGAAGATGTGTGACTGCAGCTATGAACAATGGCCCATTATTGGCTTGCCACTGAGAAACCCAGACAGTGTCTGTCATGCCACTGTTTCATGTGACATGTATCCAGTCAGGCATGCGATGGCAGTAACACATCCCTATCACTATGTACTGGCAGGAATCCTCACACTATGCTCCTGCTGTGCACAGATGTGTGTTCAGTGTGTAACACAGGAAAAAAATGGTTCCACACACTGACCAGTCCACAGATGGCCCTACAGATGGGGGTCCCTCATGAACAGAGCACTGTCATGTCTGTTATAAAACATGCAGATTAGCCATTACCACACGCAACATGTTAAATAGGCAGTAGTCTCAATGAAGCATAACTACATTTACATGCTGTAGTCATGTCTGGCATATCACCCTCCTGTCTTTAGGCTATTTCCCACTGTGTATGATGTTTGTGGAACATCCAGATATCATCTGTGATGCTGTTTCCAAACACCACATCCAGGTACCACTCACAGCGACTTTCATGGCCAAACACCAACATGATGTTCCTAGATATTGTACTGTGTTTATCATGCAAATGGCTATGGGAACATCACCACAGCTGTTCCACATGCAATCAGCTAGAGGAGGACTGCTGTAGGTGCAGAGGTCATCACCTTGATCATGTCCATCACTTACAATACACATGCTGCTACCGAGCAGGCATACACCTCCACATCCACCAGAGAGTGTGTGGGAGGGACAGACAATGTACATCAGAGAAGGGCTTGGAGACTAAAATCTAAGCATTGTCTGTCACACACCTACCAGTACAGGGGTCAAACCCCTGGCTGACTAGTCATTACTATTACAAGTGCATGCAGTTACTACATGTGCCACAAAGCTGACATGTTGCTGTGCTGTAAGAACATATATTTGTGTTGGTGAGAGACATGTGCAACAGAGATATAGTAGACATACATTAGGTGTAGCACACATGGCTGTCCACATGAATGGATGCCATTGTCACCACAACCACACTCTCTAATGGACACGCATTGACACTCTTTGCCAGGGCCACAAATACACTCCCTAACCACTTAGTTTGCCACACTGCAGTAATGCACAGGTACTACATGCACCACAGGGGATCTCTGGAGGTTCTATGGGCTATGGCATGTGAATGTGTTTGACATCTGTTGGTATGCCAATGGGGGTTATACTGGGATTGACTGTGGTTTGGTGCATCATAACCCACACGCAGACACAATGTGCCAGTACTGACATGCATGTATGCATTACTTCATGGGTGTGTAGTGGTTGGCTGTGCAAGATGGCTGTACAAGGCTGGATGAGGGGTAATCCTTGGCATCGCACCACCCAACAATGGTGTGCAGTGTGGTACAGAGGTGTAGTGTCTGCAATGTCCCACACAGAAGGGTACTGCATGAACTGCCCTGACATCCTGATTACCATTGTGTATGGCCATAGCTTTGCAATACATGCCATGTCAATGTTTGATAGTCCTTAACATGGATATTGCCTGGGATGTGCATGTCCCACAATACTGTACAGTGACATGTACAGGTGTACCTGGTATGGCAGGCACATGTTGTGTACACAGACTGTTATCCTCCGATATGCCAATACTGGCCTGGAGTGGTGAAACCTGCTTATAGTCGGCAGGTCGACCCTGCACCTGCATTGATAGCGTGATACAGGTATTTCCTCATGTCAGTGGTATCGGTCCATACAGGGCACATGTGTACGGCATTGTATGGTCTTTGTGGATCACATTTGATGGCACCACATATGTTGCAGGCATCCAGTGGGGAACATAGTGAAAGCACATTGTCCACAAATACTATGGAGAATACCGGGTTACAGCAGTCCTAGAGGTGTATTTCTAGGTGTGTGACATCAGCAGGATTGCCAAAAGTGAGTATATGAGTTGTACAGAGTGTGAGTACTCTAAAAGCATTGGTCTGTCCTCAGGCAGACACACACACACACACACACACACACACACACACACACACACACACACACACACACACACAGTTGGCAAGTCTGTGATTACAACACTGGCGTAACTACTCTATCACACTACAGCAATACGCAGTTACAGAACACACAACAGACAGACCTCTCAACTGTCCCTGGTTTTCAGGGACGTCCCTGATTTTGACTCAAATTTTAGCTCTGTTCCTCTAAATCCCTCCTAAAACCAGTGACTTTTGGAGGAAAGTTGGTGAATTAAACTTAATGAATAATGGCAATAATTAAGAGTTATAGATTTCTTTTACCTCACAAAATGTACATTAATTCATATGCTGTGATTCTGTGAATGTCTCAAGTTAATAGTAGAAATATTTTAAAAGTGTCCCTGATTGTCCCTGATTTTTTCTGGCTTTGTCCCTAATTCTGCTGCAATTTATCCCTGATTGGTTGAGAGGTATGACAACAGAGACTACTGGCCTATGACATTCCCAGAGGTGTATTTCTAAGTGAGTGACATCAGCAGCATTGCCAAAGGTGAGTATATGATTTGTACGGACTGTGGGTAGCCTATAAACCATTTCTCTCTATACAGTCTGAGACAGACAGACATGCATACATTCACACACACAGTTGGCAAGTCTGGGGTTAGAACTACTACCTAACTAGTATAACACTACAGCAGTATGCAGTTATGGGACGCGCCATGGAGATTACTGAGCTACAGACCTCCCAAAGGTGTATTTCACAATGGATGACCTCAGCATGCTTGTCATAATACTGCTATGGGGAGGGCAGCGTGTGCATGAGCCATAACCCAGTCATGTAGGGGTTGACATGCCACATGCGGGCGCACACAGAGCCATATGTCACAGGTACGTGTATACAGCTACTAGATGACTACTTCCCTGTACAGTCATGTTGAGCAGCTGGCACGTGCACCACATAGTCTGACATGCTGACAGATACAGGTGGCTGGTATCTGCAGTGAATGAAATCTGCACCTCATGTGTTTAGGGCCCTTTGGCTCTGTGCTGGATGGGACAGGCATGGATGGCTCCTTGTCACGGTCACCCTCTTCCACACATCAATGTCCATCTACCTTAGACATATTATCGTGTGTTGTCCTTACATATATGCCTGTATTCCTATCCACTGTGTGTGCAAGATAGCCGTGGTGCCTACTGACATCTGTCTGCACTAAGAACTGCTAACGCCAGATATGGTTGGACCACTGGTGTTTGCAGACATGGCCTTCATGTGTTTAAGTGTGTGAGCATGCCCAGTATGACCATTCAGTATGTTGTCGACTGACATTGCCTTCATACCTTCATGTGTGTGAGCATGGCCCAGTATGGCCATCTGTATTGCATGTGTTACATGTCCAGGTAGTCTGCACTGTGGTGCTGACCTTTGTGTTGTACACTGACAGGTAGCATGCTGTTTCTGCAGGGTATCCATTGGTCATGTGGCATTGACTGTTGTTACATATCTGCATAGCGGGGGGGGGACACCTGACTGTATCTACATTCCTCCTACACAGGAGCGGGGGGGCACACCTGACTGTTGCTATAAGTGTACGTTGGATGTGGGGCACACCTGACACTTGTACACATTTGATAGTACTGTACTGGTGTGTCAGGCACTCCATTTCAGTGCGTAGTCTTACCCATTGTGCTGGCTAGAGGCATACAAGTGTACTACAGATCTTAGCTTTAATTACCAACATATTAGTTTCTGACTTCCTAGCCTTCACAACTTACATCCAACTGCCTGGTCTGTTGTAGTCTGTCTGTGTGGGTCTATGGGAGGGGTTACCCATAGGGCACATTCAGAGGCCATAGTACAGCATTTGTTTGTGTCGGTCTACACCTGTCCAGATGGTTGAGACTTGTGTGGGTCTTATGGACACACATAACGCTCAGCCCATTACCTGCAGTGGGTTTTGTCACCCTGTGGTAGTACTGGCTACTATGGTGACTCCAGTATGTGTTACAGATGTCATGGTGCCACTATGGGTCTCTACTGTCTGTTGCCTTAACATTCGGCCACCCAATTCCCTTGCATGCTTACATCCATACCATAGCTACAGGTACCAACACATTCTACTACATTTGGCAATTGGTAGGTTGATTGACTTACCCTGAGGGTGTGCCAGACTTGAGGATGGTACTGTAGAGCTGCCTATGTTGGATGCACATAGTACATTCCCTATACATGGCTGAGCACATATAGTGTCATGTTTGGCATCCCTTTTACTGTCTGTGCGAGTCTGAGAGGGTGACATTCCCTGGGTCCCTACTGTGTCAGTGCATATGCTATGCATTGCCTCTTTGCCAAGGCCAGGTCATACTGGGCATGCCTCCTTCTGCCTACTGGGTCAGGCTCAGGTTGTTCCTCCTCTGAGTCACTCTGTGCCTGTACAGGCCTTGGCACTGGTGGGTGGCTGTGTGGCCCTGCCCCATGCTGTTCCTGCTGCAGCTGTTTCTGCAGGATCATATTGTGTAGTATAGCACATACATAACAATTTGGGTACATGTAGCTAGTGAATACTGCAAGGCTCCACTGGATGTGTCCAGACACCGGAACCATGACCTGAGTATTCCAAACACAGGCTATATTATATGTCTGGCCTGTGTGTGTGCCTCATTATGGCATTGTTGTTCAGGTGTGTGTGCATTTCTGATGGGTGTCATCAGCCACGGCTCCAGTGGGTACCCAGCATCCCCCACTAGGTGACCGTAGAGGATGTCCATATTGGCAAAGCTGTGGTACAGCTGTGTCAGATGCCATATTTCTGAATCATCATAGCCTCCAGGGCAGCCAGCACACACATTCATTATAATGTCCTGGGCATCACATATAACCTGGGAGTTGATGGAGGGGATGCCACTGCAGTTGATGTAGGCCCTACCCTGCTCAATGGGTGGTGATTTGATGCATAAGTGCATGCAGAGGCTATAGTACCCACTACCCCAGGGTAGTCTGCTATTTGGTGGAAGAGACGCATACTGCTGTCAACACCTCATGTGTGTTGAAGAAATATACGTGCTCACTGGCATGTGCTGACATGGTATCCAGGAACTGGTGGAATACTCTGGATGCTGATGCCTGTAAGAGCCCCATGATTTCCCCAGTTGTGCTTTGAGAGGTACCTGTGGCTAGTATACCTAGGCCTACCCATAACTTGGTATCCACTGGGATGGGTTCCCCTTGGCCTGTTTGATGTGTCAGGTGTGGCCGGCACAGCTCAATAATCTGCTGTAGGAGGTCTCTGTCCACTCTATAGCACTCCGCTATCTCCAGATCATGTAGCCCCTGGTAGGTTACCCTGTGTCTGTACACACTTCTCTGTCTCTTCACTGAGGGTTGTTTGGCAGCATTCACATCTTCACCATCCTCAGCCTCTTGCACAAGTTGGTCTATGTTGCCTGCTGCAGCCCTTCTCATTTCATAGGTTTGTTTGTTAAAATTTCCCTGCATGTATACACCAATGGTGTAGATTGTGGAAAAACCAGAGGGGAAGGTGTTTGCTTAGTTTATAGTAGTGTTCTAGGCTGGGCTGGTCTGCTGCCCCTGTATTTGGCTGATTATGATACATATCACCTGTCAACTCAGCTAGTTCACCTTGGTTACTCTCCTACCACTGTCGTCCCTCCCAACTGCACTAGGAAGGTATAGACACACCCCTATCTTAGCCGTGCTAAGCTAGGAGCAATCCCGATCCATAGGGCTCCAATCCACGTACAGTATGCCTGACACCCCCCATGATGTCACCCATATCCGAGTCCTGCACCTGGCTATCTATATACATACACTATTGGGACCTGCCTCACACCCTGGGGATTACTGAGATTCACTATCCTTTACCTCATTTGCATAGGATTGCCTGCTAAAGCATAGATACATGACCCATACTGAGCCTCCCCAAAACTAACCAATGCTTACCGTCGTGCAAACCCACACACAACTGCTTAAAAGTGCCTTACTCACACCCTATTCAATGGTCCTTGTTCTGCCCAGCAACAAAACAACCGGCATCTGCAAGGCTCAAAATCAGGACCTTACACACCACAGATGATGTGCTTTACCAGTAATCCATGGGAGATATACATACATCAGATGTTATCATGTACATATCATCCAGCACAAGCATTCAACAGTATAGGACATGTACTCCATCACATAGATGTATTTGTTAATGTCCATATATGTGTGTGTGTGTGTGTGTGTGTGTGTGTGTGTGTGTGTGTGTGTGTGTGTGTGTGTGTGTGTGTGTATATATATATATATATATATATATATATATATATACACACACACACACACACACACACACACACACACACACACACATACATAGATATAGTATATGTATCTCAAGAACAAACCTCATGACAACAAAGCATTAGACAAGAATGAAAAGGAAACCACTAGCAACTCCTGTATTATGTACTGGTGTGACTCCCAAGGCAAGTGTGTTTCTGTGTGACACACGGGTTCAGACTGCATAGAGGGTAATATTAGGGTTGCTGACATTACGCACCAGGCCTATTGCCAAATGTATGAGTATGTCTTGCCAACCCAGTCTTTTGGCTGATTGTGGCATTTATGGCCACTATATAGGGAAACAACAAAACATGCTCCTCAACACATCCAGTGGTTAGCCAACTCACAGCTACCAACACATAGGATATGACTGACAAACACACACACCTGCTATGCCTTGGAATAGAACACCTACCTAACTATTTTATCACACTACAGTATTTCGCAGTTAGAGAACATGCTATCGAGATTACTGGGTCACATCAATCCCAGAGGAGTATTCCTAGGTGGGTGACATCATCAGCCTTGCCAAAGTTGAGTATAGGAATCGTACGGCATGTGAGTACTCTGAAAAGCATTGTTCTGTCCACCAGCAGATGGACAGACACACACACACACACACACACACACACACACACACACACACACACACACACACACACACACACACACACACACACACGCACACACGCACACACACACACCCACTCACCAGTGATGGGATCAGAACACCTGCCTATCTACAGTTCACTATTACAGTACGCAGTTACAAGTTAAGTCACAGAAATTACACTTTCCAAGGCAGTCATCATGACCTTCTAGGATTGCGGACATCAACAGGGATGCTGACAGTTACGATGTACATAGCTGTTAACCTGTGTGTTTAATGTAGGAGTTCATTCCGAACAGGAGTATGCCCTTCTGTGGAATGGATGACTACTATCACTATACAGGGTTACAATTGCCATGCTCATACACATAGTAGCACATACCATACACAAGGTGTCAGTGGGCATGCTCACACACTTATCACAGGGCTGTTTGGAATGCACTATGAGTCCAAATACACAAGGTTATACTGGGCATGCTCATACACTTAGTAGCACAGGGCTGTTTAGAATGCACTCTGATTCTAAACACGGAAGGCCACAGTGGCCATGCTCATACAGTTGGATGTACAGAACATGTTGTAATGGTCTCCGGTGTTAGTAGTTGTCATTGTTAGCAGGAACGGAGCACTACATGTATCTGACACTGGTCATCTACACAACACCTGCTGCTGGCCAACACCTTAGATGTATCAGTCTATAACAAGCACAATACTACCACATGCAGTGATTTCATGCTAGGAATGGCAACTGCTTGACCAACACAATGAGCCAATGTCCTGCTGTAATTACGAGGTTGTCCAGTGTCTGTCAGTCTGGGATGACATGACTAACAGAAGACAAGCCTTTGTAACAGATTACATGCATCCATGATTCAAGGGAGTGTTGATAATACCTCGTTCGCATTTGCCCATCTAGTGCCATTCCAAGGCAAATGACCTAAACACAGGATAACACCTGACACCTAGAAGACAATTGCATTGTATGCTTATGCTAACCAGTGCTAAATGTGTTGCTGTCATAATCACAGCTGCTCACTGTTGAACCTACAATGGGGAATACTGACATCTGTGCAGTGAGGAACACCTGGTAAACGGCTCTGTTGTGCACAATAGCACTACCACCATATAACTCAGAACTGGACATGTGGGCCATAACACTGGTATGGACCACTCCAGGTGGTGGTGTCCCCACATTCATAATGGCTACTCACATGTACAGACCAGTACTCCAACATATATCATCACAGATGAACCAGGTGAAGGACACAGTGTCAAAAGCTGCATTCTAGGATGTAATCCTCAGACACCACCATGTCCTCAGACCACCAACACACATCCATACATATGGTATGACATGTAATGGAACAACACCAAGAACCTTTGACTGGTGGACTGTACCTAGCCCTACAACTACTGTGCAGAATACCCATGTACTGACACAGTTACATTATGTGTTATGCAATGCAGTGATACCACTGTTTGTAACCAGGTCAGCTGTACACATACCAGGGTCCCTCAGATATTGACAGCATTAACAGATGACTGTTGCTGTGCACCATTAAGTGTGTACACAGCCTGACATGAAGCTATGATTGTACTAGATGTTTATGTGGGGAGGAGATTGTTTTGACATTTGTGTAGGATATAACCTGGAATGTGGACAGGTCCCATGCAGCCTGTATGTATGGCATTAGAGAGTGCAGCTTGTACCTACATAGTTGTTATTACAGGGGCTCTGTAGTGTACATGGATATATGAATGTGTACCTGTTGGGGGGCAGTGTGTTTATGTTATCCAAGACCCTATCTGGCTGAACAGGTGCTATTTCCATAGGTGCAGTACCTCTCTTGCCACAGAGCCGTGAAGCACAGAAGGTCTTGTTTTTGCCATTATGTTTCATGGCACAGCTATGGAATCCTCTGCGTTTGGCCTCATAATATGTGGATGAGTAGTTTCACAGTAGCGTTGCGTGGCAATATATGGTGAATCTGCATCTTACTAAGGCTCACCATGGATCAACTTCCACTCATGTGTGTTGACCCTTGCAACAGTTATTACTGTCTGTGGAACAGTTTAAGGCAGGGTACCACCGGTTTGCCTTCATGGTTGTGTTTGTTTGAATCCTGTTTCTGTTTCAATGGCACGATCACTGCACATATGTGAGTGCCTAAAGTGCATTTGTGTAGGACCTATCATTTGCACATGCATTGTACATCTGCATGGGTGCCATGACAGTCACCACTTCGCTCTTAGGGAGCATAACATTGGCTTTGAAGACTGACCATGTGTGATATACTGTTAGCCCTGTTGCTGTCACTATGTTGATCCAGGTCATTGGTGTTGATGACATCCAACATGCATTGAGCACATGTGTTGGTACATGATAAGTCTTCCCAGTTCATAATGGGATAGCTGAGTGGCCATGATTATGGTGTCCTGTCTCACAGCTGGTATTCCCCATTACAGCACAATGACAGTTGGGATTTCTGAGGCATGGTGGATGATCTGTCACAAGGTGCAATTTGGATTACACTTTGGCACAAAGGTAGTTGCTCAGCATAATGTATCTTATGTTGTGTAAGTGCAACTTGCGTGGGGGTGTACATATCCCTCAGTAAGTTGGACACACCTGGTGGCCCATGTGTTCCAATAAAGGATGTTGGCCAAGAGGTGAGGTATGTGTTAAAACATGGTCATGCAGGGGTGCTCTCCAAAGCATTGAACCATATCTCAGTCACTGCACAGATATGTTCTCCATGTTTCAGATTGCCATGAGTCCATATTGAATACCTGATTTGTATCATTGAGTAGCAAGACCCACAGTTTATTTCTTGGCTGTCCCTGCTGCACCAGTGGACTTTCACTTGAACCTGGCAAGATGAAGGCACTATAGGGGATGCATGGGCCGTTGCCAGTATCCAGATTCCCAGGGGTGACAGGTGCAGACCCTGTCTGCAAAGCATCATGGTCTATTAACCATGTTATCCCAGGCAGAGAGATGCTGGATACTCTTTGAATTACACCAGTAAATGTCACGATTGTGGAATACTTTCATTGTCCCTGTACTGCTGCATCATTCTGGCCACTGGCAGAATGCTACCCAGGCCTTGGGACATACCCGCATGGGCTACATGACCTGACAGTTCCTACATGTGTTTCCATGCAGTCCAGGCTACTGCATCACAGGTCCTGCACAACAACATAGCATATGCCAGTGACATGTGTATAGTTCTAAAGGTGGTCAGAGTGTATGGGTATGTCGCTAATCATGGCAGACAGGCAGCTGACAGTATGTTTGCCCTCATATAGCTTGGTGTGTAACATAGTGCTAGGGTTTGCATTCACACATTAGTACTGTTGGCCATGTTTCCGGCCACATGTTCTGAGGTGTGACACAATTATACAAACTATATTGTACAGTCTTTGTATTCTGTTGTCTGTCTATTCCAACTTGGAAGACCCCTTGCTTGGCCAGATACTTAGAGGCCTCTGTGGATGCATATGATATCTGGTGGAATATGTGTGTGTTCTTACTGTGTTCTGGTAAGGGAATGTGTTGGTTGTGGTGATGAGATGCACGTGTTAACCTACACCTCTTGACTGTCTAGTCCAGTCATGGGTGTAGTATGGACTGCCTCCAAGATCACCCCCTGTAGCTGCATCCCAGACAATTTGTGGGGTGCGGTGTTAGGTGGGTTTGGCAGTGTATATGGCATAGAGGTTGCATTCCCCCAGGATGGCCACATACACAAAGCTGACATTAGTAAACACCAGTAGCTGAATAGTGGACATGCCTGTATGAGCATTCAGTAATACAAGTACCAAGTACTGTATTTAGTATACTTACTGCTTATGAAGATGTTTTAGACAGTAATGCTCACATGTAAATATTTGAGTTATGTATGTGGCAACACTAGCTATTACAGGAACATGGTAGCTACCTTTAGTAGCATTCCCCCTCTGAGGGCCACATCACATCCTGATAGTTGATTACAGATGATGCAAGTGTGAATAGGGCTGTATCCTTGTCTGTGTATAAACACACATACCCAGCAGATCCATGAGCTCTGTTGGGCATAGACACCCACTCCCCACTCAGAGTCAGATGTTAATAGACTCTGCTGCCACTATCGACATGATCAGGATATAATCAGATAGTGTACACCATCACCTATGAAGCTGCTTTTACACATGGGCAGCAATTTCCTACATCTTACACTCCTACTGCAGATGTCACACTGGAGTTAAAGATGATATGCACCCTGTTTCATTACCAGTACTGTCAATGTATTTACAAGCAGCTGTTAGTTTGGCAATGAGAGTTTAGGCTACACAAATCTACACATTCAACCAGTGTGTCTCTACTGTCGATATCCACTCTAGGTAGGTGTCCACATAGCCATTCGGCACAGCCCTGTAACAAGGGTCAGTACACATTTGCAGAACATGTAGACATGCACAGCTGTCATTGATTGCAATCAATAGTAGAGAAGTGGATATTAGGCAAGGTGGACTTTTAGGCAAGGCTCATAAGACAAACCCACCACCGTACATAGCACATGTAACCAGAAACTGAGGGTATTGCTACTCAACACCAGAAGTCTAAACCTCACATTGCACACACTCAAGGCACTCCTCAGTATGGAGAACATCGATATCTGTGCAGTAACAGACACCCAGTTTAAGGCTCCAAAGAGCACTCCAGCACTACCAGGCTATAACTCATACCACACCTTTCGGCCACAGAACCCAGACCAGAACACAAAAGGCAGGGGTGTATCCATATTCATCAAGGATACTCACACATCCAGGTTAGTGGAGCAGCACGATGCATCAGGGATCATCCAAGAGCAAGTGACAATGGGCAACACTGCAATCCAAACTGTAGCTTGCTACAGATCACCCACTGTAACCCAGGACCCACATTACGCATTTCTGGGGACACTGGGAAATATGCGGGTCCTACCAAACACCCTAATACTGGGTGATGTCAACTACCCAAACATTAACTGGGAGAACTACTCGATTACTAATTCCCTTTCCCAGTGCTTCCTAGAATTCCTCGACTCTAATGCCCTGGAACAACTGGTCTACATCCCCACCAGAGGGAATAACATATTGGACCTGGTCATCACCAACATGGGTGACCGGTGTTCCACACCCAACATTAACCCCTCGCTGGTTAGATCAGACCATAGACTAATCAGTCTGGATATTCACATTCCACCCACAAACCCAAACAAGGAAACCACCGTGGAAATCTTTTCCAAAGCAGACTTCACATTACTTATGCCTGAGGTGGAATGGTTCACAGCTCCCACGCCAATGGACAATGCTGTCCAAGATGCTGAAACCTATGCAAAGGCACTCTATGATCATCTGCATGGATCGTGCTATCCCAAGTCTAACCTAGACTTACTCCTCCAAGAACGGGAAACCGGTCTGGTGGACCCCTGCCTACAATAGTAGGAGGTAACTAGTACAGATAAGAGCAAAATCTCTAGAAGGGCAGACATCCCTGATCAGTATCAACAAGAACCTACAATCCCTCATGAGATCATCCAAGGCTAGCTTCAAAAGACAATTTCCCAAGGACCCTACAGACAACCACAAAGTGTTCTTTAGCTATGTGTCAAGAACCTAAGTGGGAACTCTCAGATCTGCTCAGAGTTGGTGCAGACTGGCACAAAATACACTGAACTGACTGATATTGCCAGCATTTTGGCAGACAT
This sequence comes from Protopterus annectens, assembly GCF_019279795.1. Classification (NCBI taxonomy): domain Eukaryota; kingdom Metazoa; phylum Chordata; order Ceratodontiformes; family Protopteridae; genus Protopterus; species Protopterus annectens. The sequence goes on from NC_056743.1 coordinate 1,382,342,585, forward strand.
GTTCAGTGCAAACTTCACACCCTTTCGACCCCTAAATGGCCCTTAACCATACCAGAAGAATGTATGGCCCCGGCAATCACCTACGCACAGGATAAAACAGCCCTATCCAAATCCACAAATACAGCCTCAATGGGACTGGACAGTGTCCGAGGCTGTGTCTTACATGAGCTCCAAATGAACTAATCCCTCACCTAAACACATTGTTCAAACACAGACTCTCTACAGGCTACATACCCACAGAGTGGTGCACAGCAACAGTCATCCCACTCCACAAAGGTGGAGCCACAACGGACCGCGGGAGCTATTGCCCTATAAGCTTGACTAGCCTGGTCTGCAAGGCTATGGAGTGCATCATCATAGAACTCATTAACAGAGATATTGGGAGCCTCCAGACACTCGACCCAACCCAGGTCTGCTTGTAGAGTGCAGATCATGCCTACTGAACCGGTTTGATGTCTTACAGTCACCTAGACTTTAGTTGTGGGGTGTGGTAGTTCATACATACTACCTGGACCTCGCTAAGGATTATTACACCATTGCAGTAGTTCCACTGTTAGAAGAACCAGACCGTGGGATGAAGTATGAAAGACTTTATTGTTCTTGCCTTGTTAAAACCAACATTAAAACTTCACTTTCAGCAAAAAAAACTTTCGTTTAAAACCAGAAAAAACAATTGAGATCAAGCGCTTTCGCTTGGCTCAAATACCAAGCTTTATCAAGATGAACTATTTACTTAAAGGGCCATTAATATAGGGCTCACCTTTGACCATGTGACAACAGGTCATAATTAAGGTTTAAAGTTGTACATTTTCAAATACCAAATGAAAGAATCGTTATTATTCGTATTTGATTTGTCATATTAACCTGGCTACACTCATTTATACATTATTACATTATTATGCATTACATTGATGTTCACAAAGAGAAATATAAATTATAAAACAATAATATGTTAAAATATTTAATTAATAATCTTATGTCTTGTATTAAAAATTCATTCCACTGTGTGTCTTTCACCCTACTACTTGATTGTATACCACAAGTGCCTATTTGATTAAATATACACACAATGAAAATATTGTTTGTATGTAAATAAATACTTTTGAAAAATATTTTTAAAAATATTTCTAAAAATATTCACTAAAAAACTTTTTAAATACTAATGTTAAAATGTTTACAAATAAATAATATATTGATGTATATAAACAAATGAATGACCATTCACATTCTTAAAAAACAAAATCAATTGAATAAACTGTTTCTACACACAATACATCCACGTTTCATATATACTCACAATCTAGCCATTCTTAATTTTAGAACACTTTTTATATTAATATTGTCATTCAAACCTGGACTAGTAGCAGCAGCTAATTTGAGCTGCCATAGAAGTTCCTTATATTCTAAGCGTGTTTCCCAGTCACCCCCTCTGCCATCCATTTGTACTTGTTCTAATACTATAAAATTTATTTGCATTTCTGGGCATGTAATGGAATGTTTGTAAAAAGCATTGGTTTCTTTTTTTCTGGAAACCTCATACAAATGCTCATAAATTCTCTTTCTTAGAGATCTCTCTGTTTTACCAACATAAAAACTAAAACATTTTGTACAATAACCCAAGTATACTATTCCTTGTGTTGCACAATTCGTGTAGATGTTGGCTTGAAAATGAAAGTTCCTTGAGGGGATATATAAAGAGCTTCTGTTTGAAATGGATGTGCACTGTTTGCACATTCCACATTTGTAAGTGCCTTTTTTCAAATTTTTACCATTATTTATTCTCACTTGGGGTTGAAACCTTTCAAATAATTCTTTAATATTAGTGTCCCTACGTCTAGTGAATCTAGGGTATCTTGGAATATGTTTTTTAACTCTTCATGTCCTGTCAAAACCGGCCAAAACTTAGAAATCACCTCTTCAATTTGTTGAGAATTATTTGAAAAAGTGTGTATATAGTTGTTAGAAAAACCAGTGTTATGTGCTTGGCTAGGTTTTGGTTCCTGGGTCTGTCCCAAACCTAATAAAGGGGGGTACTTGTCCTCCCTATGATCCAAAACTTCTTTACTCATCTTGTCTATCAAAACATCAGGATATCCTCTTTCTAGAAACATATTTTTTAATAGTGTCAACTCTTCCAAAAAATATTCTAAAGTACTAGACATTCTTGATGCCCTTATCATTTGACCCTTAATTATGCCTTTTTTCTGATAGAATGGATGGCCACTTGTAAAATGGAGGTATGTGTTGGAAAAAGTAGTATGATGTGTATGTGTGTGCAGTCTATTGCACCTAGTACCTTTGGGTATTCTGCCACACAGTGGAAGAGACGCATATTGCTGGCCAACTCCTCCTGCGTTCGGGGGAAGTATATGTGCTCATTGGCATTTGGTAACATGGCATCCAGGATCAGGTGGAGTACCCTGGATGCTGATGCCTGTGAGACCCCCAGAATATCCACAGTTGGCCTTTGGAAGGTACCTGTGGCTAGTATTCTCAAGCTTACACATACCTTCATGTCCACTGGGATGGGTTCCCCTCTGTTATTTCTCACACCGAGGCATGTCCAGCAAAGCTCAACAAGTTGCTGTATGGTGTTTCTGTCCATCCTGTAATGCTCTACTATCTCCAGATCATTTAGCTCCTGGTAGGTTACCCTTGGTCTGAACACTCTTCTCCTCCTCTGGTGCCTGAGGTGGTTGTCAGCATCATCCTCCACACCATCTTCAGTCTCCAACACATGCTGATGAATCAAAGCTATGGCAGCCCCACCATGTACATTTTAAAAATTCCTCGTCTGTTTACACTGATGGTGCAGAGTGTTTGGGAATACACAAGTGTGTCTGAGGTGCTTTCACACTTTAAAATATTGTGCTTTGGATGCTGCTGATGTCATTGGGTGTGTATGTGCAAATCCAGCTGAAGGGTATCTTAATTATAGGTTTTACAGCGAGTACTGCAATTGTGGGGCCTTTGATGTTAAATTATGCTTGCCTGCCGTGATTAATCTGTTGTCCTTTATTTCACTTTTCAACACAAATCCTGTCCCATTGACAGGCATGCATCCAGCTGCCGGCTTTCTTGTTTTGTACTTTCCTTATCCAGGAATGTGTTGTGAAATGTGTTTTGTAGCTGTTTTACTGCAATTTTGCTTTGTTCTGCTGTGACAGTTCTGTTTTTCTTTGCAGTACGGCACCTCCCCTTTCCCGTTCTGCAGGTAGCTGCTAGCAGCCTTGTTAGCTGTTGTCAATGGCCCACTGTGGGTTCCTGGGTGTTAATTATTCATTTGTACTCCTATTTCCATGCTGCAGCATTTCCTTATCTTTTCCCATATCCTTCCTTTTTCTGCTCTGGTGTGCGCCGTACAGCTTTTTACCAGGTTTACAGTGCATTTTCATCCATGTTCACATGCACATTTGGTTACCTTGTGTGCTCTCAGCTAAACCAAGCTATGGCTACTTCAACACACCTCTATCCTGCAGCTTTGCTTAGCAACAGACAAACTGGGTTAGCAATGCTCCAATGTGCTTACAGCAATGGCAACACACCCCTCTCTTCATGTCATTTTTATCTCAAGGGCTCACCGCGGTGTTATAACGCTATGATGTTTTGTGCATCCTTACACCAGCGGGAAATCTGCGATTCAGTATTACTCCTCTCATTTGCATAGTATTACCTACGAATTCCTAGCTACTGTGCATAACACTGTCACTGCCCCTTAGCAACCCTTGCACCATGAGTATGGTGTAGCATGCCTACCATTGACTATTATGGGGAAATTGTGATATGTGTTTCATTGCAGTTTTATTCTATATTTTTGTATATTCCTTGCCATCCCGTTTGCCCACCGATGCCCTGCGCTTTAACTTCGTGTTAGTGTGGGCATAATATTAAATGTTCTTTTTCATATTTGGTGCATGTTGTTTTATGCCATTGGCTATATATTTAGCCATTGGCATATATTAACAGTATAATACGTGAGTTTGGTCTGCTGTCATGGCTCCAATTTTATGTTTGAAAAATGTAGACCGTTTTTTTTTTTTTGGTTTACATTTCTGCATGTTTACACTACACCTGCACCACTTCCTGAATCACTATATACCTTTATTTGCATGCTACGCTGCTGCGCATGGACTGATTAGCATACATGCGCTGGGAGCTGTGCAGGCGTGGCGTATGCAGGTAGTGCATGTGGAAACAGCTCACACCTGTATCGCTCGGCGGCCATATTTGGTGTTAGATTGCCGACGCTACACCTGCACCTGGTGCAAGCTTCATTAATCCTGGGGCAGAACTAATACACTTTTAGAATAACAGACACTGAGCCTTCAGTCAGCAATTCCCAACTTAGAAAATGTAAGCTACCTGTCCTGCCACAATAGTGCAGACCACAAACCTTCTTAATGTAAAACAACTGGTCTGAAGCTCAAGTGCATAAACCAAAAGGCTTATAATAACAGTTACAATTTAATCAGGCTACTACCAAGCAGTAATAAATGCAGCAGAATAAATACAATTGAGTACTTTTAAGAAGAGCCAAAAGCAAAATAAAGTAATAAAGTGGGAAGAAACACAAATACAGTAAAAGCTAATGAATAAAGTGCATTTTTTTTCAGTAAAGTGCAAGGACAGAGGAGCAGAAGATAATTCAAGGATAAGAACCTATATGGGTTGGCCTTCTCAAATGTTCTCTCTGCATTAAGCAGAGTGAACACTAGACTAGAAGGGGTGTTCCAGATCAAATTTACAGTAGGGACGGGAAACTGCAAAGCCACCAGCTATAACAACACCACAAGAATAGGATGGGAGGGAAGGAAAAAACAGTTTCAGGACAAAAGAGAAACAGAAAACAATGCCAGAAAATATATAAAATAATTTAGTCAGGCAAAATAAAGACAATGCAGAACTCTCTGAAAGGTTAAAATGCCAAGAAATATACTTATCAATCAGCAATATGTTTCTAGATTGTTTGAGAATCACACTTCAGCCAAAACACCAGGAGTTTCCAACAGTGTATGCAATAATTTACAAACAGAAACTATTTTTAAATCAGCAAGCCTTGATACAATCAGATAACACAAAAGCTGTTAGACCAGTTTTATAAACTCCGCCACAGGAATAGGGGGAAGCAGTTTCGGGACAGATGAGAAACAGAAAACAGTGCCAGAAAATATATAAAATAATTCAGTCAGGCAAAAAAGCAATTCAGTCAGTCAAAATTAAGACAATGCAGAACTCTGAAAGGTTACAATGCCAAGAAATATACTTATCAATCAGCGATATATTTTAAATTGAAATCCTTTCACAATGAAGCTCTTACAGTAAAGAATTGGTCACAGACATTCAAAACAAGGCTGTACGGTCAGCTCATTAAGTTGCATGGGGCACTTTCACCTTTTCTGTAACCTCTTCCTCAGTTGTGAGAATCAGAGAAGTTGGCTCTCTTTCATTAACTCCTATTGCTTTATGAGACCAAGAACACTGTCACCTAGCCAGGAATAAAGAAATTAAATAGAAAAGAAATTGTTAGTGCTTGGACTTTTATATTTGTTTGCCAATTTCAATAGGGTATGGTCTGTTATTGCTGTTATAGTTTTATTCATCCTCTATATTATGACAACAAACAGCACAAAGTATAGATTTAGTTAGGAGACTGACAGACACTGAGTAAAGTGAAGGGGAATTGCCAGTGCTGTGTCCATAACCCAGAGGTCGATGAATCAAAGCATTCTCTGTTGTGCAAAGGGGAAGACGCTTTTGATGGTAATTATTTTTTTTATGCCACACCACTTTGCCAGTAAACAAGTGTCTCTGACTATCACATTCATACTGACCCTTATATGTAGAGTTCACTCCCCATATTGTTGTCCAGAGCACCTTTCTCAATTTACACTGTCCCTTCATGGTTATGCTTTCCTGGTCACCTATTTCAAACCATTTCAGTGTACTCTAGGAATATTCTGTGAGAATAAAACATGGATGCGTAAAAGCATGTATTTAATGGTTGATTACATCCTCTTTGAACATATCCAAATCTTTGAATGATCACAGCATCAGTGCTTAAAAGTGTAACTTGAAATCCTTTCAGAATAAAGCTCTTACAGAACAGAAACATTTACAGACATTCTAAGCAAGGATGTGCAGTCAGCTCATCAAGTTGTATGGGGCACTTTCATATTTTCTCTCACCTCTTCCTTACGTTTGTGAATCAGAGAAGTTGTATCTCTTTCTTTAAATCAGGCTGTTTTATGGGACCAAGATCACCATCCCTGGGTAGGAGTGAAAAAACTAGAGAAGAAATCATCTGTGCATGGACTTTTCAAGTTTTTGTTTGCCGCCTTCAATAGGGATATGCTTAGTTGTTGTTGTTGCATCTCAAGCTCTCTGTTACAACTACAAATAGCACAAAAGTAGATTTAGTTAGGAAACTGACAAACTTTGAGTAAAGTGAAGGGCACTGGCAGTACAAACTTTGCCTTGCTTATGCAATACTGTGGAATTGTTGCCAGTCTGATCCAGTTACAGAGACGGAGAAAGAGATGAAGCATTAAAGACAAAACAGCTATCATTTGCAAGTGTAGCTGCTATAGATCTGTCCAAGTCTAGACAGTTTGCAATGCAGGCCACTGCTAACAGCTGCACTCACAGTCATCAATTGGAGTTGCGAGAAGCTGGAAACTAGTAGGACCAAGGTGGCTCAGCAGAAACTTGCTGTGCCCATAACCCAGAGGTCAATAGATTGAAACCATTCTTTATTGTGCCAAGTGAAAAAAAAATTTGAACTAGTCAGCTTTTTTCACTCCACACTGTTTTGCAACTAAGTAAGCATATTCCAGTATTGCATTTATATTGACCTTTATACATAGAGTTCACTCCCCATATTGTCACCTGGAACACATTTGCCAATTTACACAATCCCTTCATGGCTTCTCCTTCCTGTTAGCCCATTTCAAGCCATTTCAGTGCCATCTAGGAATTGCCTGTAAGAAGACAAGATGGATGGAAGCAAGCATGCATGAAATGGTTGATTACATCCTCAATGAACATATCCAAATTCTTAAATGATCATGGCATCAGTGCTTAAAAGTGTAAATTGAAATCATTTCAGAGTACTTGGTCAGAGACATTCTAAGTAAGGCTTTGTGGTCAGCTCAACAAGTTAGATGAGGTACTTTCATCTTTTCTCTTATTACTTCCTTAGTTGTTTGAATCAGAGAAGTTGTCTCTCTTTCTTTAACTTAGCCTGCTTTATGGGACCAAGAACACCATCACCTAGCCAAGAATGAAGAAACTAAACATAAAAGAAATCATTTGTGCACTGACTTCTTATATTTTTGTTTGGTGCATTCAGTAGGGACATGCTCAGTTGTTATAATTTTAGTAACCCTTTCCATTACTTCTATTAACAGCACAAACAGTAGATTTAGTTAAGAGACTGACAAACATTGAGAAAAGTGACTAGAAATTGCCCGTACAAATGTTGTAGTCGCCTTGGCTGTGCAATGCTGTGGAATTACTGAAGAAACTGTTGTCCAGCATCATCATACTTCACATAAATTTTAGGAGTGTTTTCCTATGTAATGCTGTGAAGTTCTAAGATTCTTATCATACTTATATTCATCTCTCTTGGTGTGATGATTATGCTAATTAGGACTCAGTTCATTATTGTTTCTGATGATTCAGTTTACATGGTGAGCACACCTTGTAAACATTGTGAGGATATGTAGTTGATGCCTTGCATATGCAAAAGCCCTTGAGACAGCTCCCTGCATGCACAGTCAGTGTATACTTTTCATCTGGAGGGAATTGCCTTGACATATTTAACCATCTGTATATACAGTCACTGTAGCGCATGTCTTCTCAACAGCATCATCGAGGATATAGGACTGCAATGTTTCACACCTTACACTGCCACTGTAAATCATAGAAATACAGTACCTAGCTTTTCTGAGGGTGCCATCCATGTAGAAGTGATGCCCATTAATGCACAGCAGATGAAATGTATGAGACATGATATGGCATCAATTCCATACCATTTCCCCTGATGTTTTTCAATATGAGACACCAAGGCTGGAGAAGGAGACGGTGGTACAGCTTTTAGAGGACAGTGGTGGTGTAAGGAGAGGTTTAAAGTATTTTGGACCTCTTCCATAAGGATTACAGCCAATGACTCCTGGAGGAGGCTATTAAGGGCATCAGTATAAGACTGAAGCCTGGAATAGTTTAGGTCAGGCTGTCATCCATGCTACTGGTATCCCACAGACAGGGAAGTGCTGTCACCATTACAGTGACATGAGGTGCTGCAATCCTGACCTCCTATGCCAATGGAAGAATGAAGTTAAAAGTCAGTCACCCCCACTGTGTTTTAAGTATAGCTTATCTTAGCTGGATATAAAATCTCCCACTGAGTGCCATCCACAAACATAACTTAATGCTACGTTTATGTGTATAGCTCCAGAAGATATTGAAATGAATAGGCAGTTGCATAGGTGTAGGTTGTAGCACCTATGAGAGAACACCAGAGTGAGTAATCATAGTTCATAATGTCTTGCTTTTAATAATAACAGTAGTAGTAGTACAGGTTCAGTAAAAAAGTATAACTTTCATACAGCAATCCAATATCTGTCAATTCCGGCATGGTTCAAAGTTAGTGGTATAACTGTTCAATGTTATAAATGTGTTTGTGCAGGCATCCTATTCTCTAGGTGACCAAATGGATCAGGATGTTAAGGCTCTGCTCCCACAATGTGAGTATGCCTATGCGTTCATTTCTTCCACCCCACCATTGTGCTATGATGAAAAATATTTAATCAGAAGAAGAAAATCTTCATAAGACAAATAACACACTAATGCACGGCTGAAAATAAAAGCAGTTTAATAAAGGTAAGTGCTTTCATGATCAAGCAATTGCTTCATCAGACCATAATACACAAGCTGAAACAGATAAAATAAATATACAGCTCTGACCAATCAAAGTGCACTCTAAACATATACATCCAATCAAAACACTTCCTTAAACAATGATATGCTAAACAAAGTGAATGACTGTGCTATTCAATCAAAAATACATTTCAGGTAATGTATCTAATCAATAGAGGGCAACAAAAAAAAACTGGTTTGAATAAAAGATAACTTATAAAAATCACTAAACCATATTAAAATGAGTAAATGTAGCATCAAATCAAAGTATAAATTTCAAGTGTTCTATCCAATCAACAAGAACTGCAATTAACCTCTTGATTGGATATGGAAAAAACAACCAAAATCATGGAAAAACTATTGAATGAAACACACCTCAATGCTAAAATCATCTAGTTAAACCATCCGACTTTAAAAGCGGTTTAAGGGAAGCTATCCTGTTCAAACCTGACCCCTCCTGTCTGCTCTAAATTTAATAAACCAGCTCAGTTCTGTTCTCTCCATTATATTATTCAAATCACCAAGCCTAGGACTCTCCTGAAGTATCACAAGGATGGTTAACTTAATCGTATGTGAAGCATCTTCCATTTCAATTTGTTTCATTAGGGCATTCAAGGTGTTATTTGCACGAATGCTATAAACATGTCCTGGGATTCATAAAGCTTACGCCAGGTTCAGGCATAGCGTCGGTGTTCTAACAACAAATATGTCCGCCGTGCGATCCAGGTACGAGCTGTTCCCACATGCACTACCTGCGTACACTATGCCTGCACAATTCCCGGGCCCTGTATGCCAATTACCCCATGTGCAGCAGTGTAGCATGCAAAGGAAGGTATGTAGCAATCCAGGAAGTGGTGCAGGCGTAGTGTAAGCATGCAGAAATGTAAACCATAGAAAACGGTTTACATTTTTGCAAACATAAAATCAGAGCCATGATAGCTGACCAAACACATGTATTATATTGTTAATATATGCCAATGGCAAAGTATATAGCCATTGGCATAAAAAAATGTACAAAATATAAAATTAACATTTACTATATATATAGTTGCACTATCGTGACATGGAAGTGCAGGGCAGCTGTGCGCAAAGGAAATCGCAAGGAATATATAAAAATATAGAATAAAACTGCATTGAAACACATATCATGATTTCCCCATAATAGTTAATGGCAGGCATGGTACACCATCCTATGGCGCAAGGGTTGCTAAGGGGCAGTGACAGTGTTAAGCACAGTAGCTAGGAATTAGTAGACAATGCCATGCAAATGAGAGGAGTAATAGTCAATCGCAGATTCCCATTGATGTAAGAGTGCACCTCACAGCATAGCGATATAACACTGAGGTGTGCCCTTGAGATAAAGATGACATCAAGAGAGGGATGTGTCGCCATTGCTGTAAGCACATTGGAGCATTGCCAAACCGGTTTGCCCCTAGCTAGGCAAAGCAGTGGGATAGGGGTGTGTTGAATTGGCCATAGCTTTGCTTAGCTGAGAGTACACAAGGTAACCGAGTATGCATGAGAACGGAGATGAATATGTGCATAAACCCGGTAAACGGGTTTGCGCGGCGTGCACTTCAGCTGAAACAGGAAGGATATAAGGAAATTCTGCAGCAGGGAAACTGGAGTACAAATGACTAATTAACACCTGGGAGCATACAGAGGGCCATTGACAACAGCTAACAAGGCTGCAAGTAGCTACATGCAAAACAGGAAAGGGGAGGGGCTGTACTGCAAAGAAAACAGTAAAGTGTCAAAGCAGAACAAAGCCGATTTGCAGTATATCTGCTACAAGACACATTTTGCCATGACTAGGTAGGAAAAGTACAAAACAAGAAAGATGGCAGGTGGATGCATGCCTGATAATGGGAGGGGATCCGGGTTTAAAAGTGAATTAAAGGGCAACAGATTATCCAAGGCAGGCAAGCATAACTCCACAGGAAAGGCCCCACACTTGCAGTACTCATTGTAAAATCCATAATAAAGACACTCTGCAGCTGGAATAGCTCATACACACCCAATGACATCAGCAGCATCCACAGCACAATAGTATAAAGTGTGAAAGCACCTCACACACATTTGTGTATTCCCATACACTCTGCACCAGTGGTGTATACAGATGGGGAACTTTTAGTATGTACATGTTATGGGCTGCCATAGCTTTGATCTACCAGCATGTGTTGGAGACTGAAGGTGGTGTTGAGGATTATGCACATGACCACCTCAGGCACCAGAGGAGGAGGAGAGTGTTCAGATCCAGGGTAACCTACCAGGGGCTACATGATCTGGAGATAGTAGAGCATTACAGGGTGTACAGGGACATCCTACAGCAACTTGTGGAGCTGTGCCAGCCACATCTCAGAGGCAGAACAAACAGAGGGGAACCCATCCCAGTGGATACGAAGGTATGTGTAAGCCTGATAATACTAGCTACAGGTACCTTTCAAAGACCAACTGGGGATATCATGGGGATCTTACAGGCATTAGCATCCAGGGTACTCCACCAGTTCCTGGATGCCATGTTACCACATGCCAATGAGCAGATATACTTCCCCCGAATGCAGGAGGAGTTGGCCAGCAATATGCGTCTCTTCCACCATGTGGCAGAATACCCAGAGGTACTGGGTGCAATAGGCTGCACGCACATACACATCAAGTCACCACCCAGTGAGCAGGGTAGGCGCTACATAAACCGCAAGGGATACCCCTTCATCAACTGTCAGGTCATGTGCAATGCCCAGAGCATTATCATGGATGTGTGTTCTGGCAGCCCTGGAAGCTATCACGACTCCCACATCTGGCATGCCTCACAGCTGTATCAGTTATTTGCCAGGGGGGCCATCCCAAATGGCCACCTGGTGGGGGATGCTGTCTATGCACTGGAACTTTGGATGATAACTCCCATCAGAAATGCACATTAACCCATGCAGGAATGCATAATGAGGCACACGCACAAACCAGAATCATCATAGAGTGTGTGTTTGGTATGTTGAAATCACAGTTCCATTGCCTGGACATAGCTGGTGGAGCCTTGCAGTACTCTCCAGGCATGTGTGCCCACATCTTCATATGAGCCATGCTACACAATATGATTCTGCTGAAACAGCTGCAGCAGGGACAGAATGGTTAAGGCCCCCACAGCCCACCACCATTGCCAAGGGCCCCACAGGCACAGAGGTACTCAGACCATGAACACCCTGAGCAGCCCCAGTAGTCAGATGGAGGCGTGCCCAGTATGCCCTTGCCTTGGCAAGGAGGGAACGTATAGCACACACACACACTGACAGTGTAGGCACCTAGGGACTGACACCTTTCTCCACCTGCACACACAGTAAAAATGGATGGCACATACAGAAGACTACCTGTAAATTGTCATGTATAGGCAGTTTACTGTGTGCATCCAACATAGGCAGCCCTCAGCTATTGCACACACAACTGCCATTGGTTCAAGGTAAATCAACACCTGAACAGTAAATTAAGCTATCAGCATGTGCTGATACTGTATGCATAGGTTCATAGGTAGGTACTTGGCCAACTGTCAGAGGCCATTCATAAGCCTAGCCAAAATGTGTCAGCTTTTGCCACCCCATTGATTCATTACCTGTCCCTCTGTGGAGCAGAACAAATGGTGGGATCCCTGGGGTGCATCTACTGTTCCCCATCCACTTTTCAAGGTTTCTCTTGCAGAGTGTTAGTGAGGGACTCTGTATAATGTAGTTAGGGATATTGTTCCAAAGTATGGGGAGTGTCTGTGACAGGAATCCATCCCTCCAGCATCTTCCAGTTATTGTTGTGGCAAGGTTCAGCTCAATACAGTGTGTGGCTCACTGTGACATGGATTCCCATACGTGGAGCATATCCATTAAGCCTGAGTTTGATATGGCTCTGTTGGCCAGCAGAGATCATCTTTGGGTAAATGAGATGCTACTGGGTAAAGCAGAAGTTTATTCAGTCTGGCTGCATAGGGTATATGCTTGAGGCCAGTAATCCCCTTGGTGAGGTACATTTGTCGACCTTCCAGCTGTTGGAAGTGTTTTCAGAGGTACATCCCAAATGGGTTATTATACCCTATGATGGGACTGATGAGTGATGAGTAATGGGGCACTATAACACTAGTATGTCTAGATGGGAACCCTTTAGTAATCAGATGGCCTACATAGAAGGATGTCCTAACTACTTTGGAGTTTTGATTGTCAAAGGGGAGATCACTATCTACCTTAGTCCCCAGATACCCCATTACCTCATCCGTATTAAAGTGGCTGCTACTTATGTGTTATGTGGGTACTTAATATTCTACAATGGAATGACCATGCAGTTAGTGGCACTTGGCTGGAGGCCATGACGTTGACACCCTGTGTCGGTCTCTGTGAGGCCCCTTGAGGGATGTCTGTGTCAGCTGGACTATCAATCATGGCTCCCAGTTCGCAGTCATTGCCAAACATGGTCTGCTGTAGTCCACCTGTGTTTGCCTGTACCTCTGAGAAGTATATGCCAAACAGTAGGGCTCCCAGGACTAAGTCCTGTGGGACACCAGTTCTTGACTGGTCAAGAGTTGGACCTGGAGACTGCTAGTCATACCATGTGGGTTCTGTGTATAAGCCCATTGGCAACCCAACCTGTGACATATGGGTGTATGTACAGGCTGATGTGTTTATCAGTAATACCTGAGTGGGGCATGGTGTCAAAAGCCCTGGTGAGGTCCAAGTAGTATGTGTGAACCACCTCTCCTGTCATCTAATGTCTTGGAGACTGTATGTAAGACATCAAATGGGTTCAGTAGGTATGAACTGCAGTCAACCAAGATGACCTGGGTTGGGTCACATGTTTGGAGGTTACCAATGTCTTTGTTAATGAGTGCCATGAGGATGCAATCCATATCATTGCAGACCAGGCTAGTCAGGCTTATGGGGTGGTAGTTACCATGGTCAGTTGTGATTCCACCTTGATGGAGTGGAATAACCATTGCCACATACCATTGTATGGGCATGTAGCCTGTGGAGAGGCTGAGGTTGGAAAGCTTAAGTAGGTGGGGGGTCAGGTTATCTTGTACAGTTTGCAAGATGCAGTCTGGGACAACATCTGCCTCCATTGACACTGTGTTCTGCTGTTAGAGAGGGCCATTTCCACCTGTGTGTCTCTGATGTGTGGGATACTGTACCTTTCGGGTGGTGTTGTGGGCTCTTTAGGGGGTGAAGTATGCAATGAATGTATCTGCAAGGATTTTGGTGATATCAGTATGGTCGGCATATTTTGTGCTATATTTCACCGGCACAGTGCAAATCTGTGTGTCACCACTTAGATCCTTGACATAGCCAAAGAAGGCTTTGTGGTTATCTTTCAAATCCTTGCGTATTTTCCTGCTGATGTTAGCCTTAGATGATGTCATGAGGGACCTACATATCATACTAATAATGGTTACGGATGTCTGCCCTTCATTGGATTTGCTGTTTGTTTGGAACACTGTCCTACTTCTGTAGTAAAGCCTGTTTATTGCTGAGGTCCACCAGACTGGTGTCCTTGTTTAGAAGGAGTGAGTCTTGGTTTACAAGTGATGGCATAATCCATACATTCATGTAGGTGCTTATTGATTGCATTTGTAAATCTGTCTGTATCTTGAGCAGTGTTTCCCCTTATTGTGAAGGCTGCGAAACCCCCCAACCCTGTGTAAATCTAATTGTAAGAAAGGCATATACTGTGGTTTCCGTGGGTGGGGGAGATGCTTGGGCATGGAAACAGTGAATAGTTCATGGTCAGATCTAACCAGTAACCGGTTAACCTCTGCTGTGGTGCACCTGTTGCCCGTGTTGGTGATGACCACTTCTAGTATGTTTCCACCCCTTGTTAAGGAGGTTACCACCTGATACAGGGCATATGAGGTGATAAATTCCAGGAAGAGTTGGGCCTGGAAGTGAATACTTGAGTAAGTTTTCCAGTTAATGGTAGGGTAGTCGACATCGACCAATGCCAGGGTGTGTGTTAGGACTGTCATGTTCTACACTGTCTCCAGGTAGCTGGAGTGGTGGTCCTGGGTCATGGAGGGTGATCCGTAGTGGGCCACAATTTACATTGCAGTTGTGGCTGATGTTAGCTGCACATGGATGATCTCAGAGGTATCATGCTGCCTCACTAACCTGGAGGTGTAGGTATCCTTGATGAATATGGATACACCCCCTCCATGTCTGTGTCAGTCATGTTCTGTGGCTGAAATGTGTGGTATGGGTTGTAGTCTGGTACTGCTGGTGTGCTCTCAGGAGCCTTAAGACAGGTCTCAGTTACTGCACAGATGTTGGCGTTGTCAATTCTGAGGAGTGCTGTGAGTGCATGCATGTTGTGATCACAACCCTGGTGTTGAGTAGCATAACCCTCATTGATTCTGCTATTGTGATGTTGGTGATTATTCACCTTTGAGAATCTCCTAAAAAGGGCACCATGGAGGCACCAATAGCCTTGGCCAGTATTCCAAAGCCTAAGGCTGACACATAAGCCGGTATGGTATTGTTGCATGCATGTTTCCCATCTGTGCTTGTTTCTCATCTCTCCTGCAGGTAACCTACTGGTAAGCAGTAGAAAGCCTTAAGCTTATACAAGTCTTCTAGCTTCCAAGATAGGCTTTTGGAGTGACTAAGTATCAGTGTTCTGTATATTCTTGCTGTACTTAACTGTTTCCTGACTACATGGTGATTTCTCACTGTATATTGTGATCTGAAATTCTGTTTATTCACATATTATGGCTGTGATGGCCTGCACTTTAGAGGTTCACAGCCTACTCCCTATCTGCCCAAGGGCAATTAGATGCATAGCTACAGTGTGTTGGCTTTCTCCGCACCATTGATGAAATAACTGAGCCTCTGTCAAGAATAGCCAATGAAGCAAGTCCAGGCAGAGTTGCCAGAAGCTGTTGAAGACTGGGGTGGTGGAGGGTGATAGGGGCACTTAGTGATCTAAAGAGGGCATGCTAATGCAACAATTCAACACCATTTAATTTCCCCAACAGCTCTTGCAGCTATCAAACTGGACAGGCTCCCCCACTCCCTGGCTGTATGGTTCTGAGACACATGATTTCAGGGGTGTATATTCTGTTACCCATTCACACAACAAGGTTTCTCTTGAACTGTGTCAAGTGAGGGGCTATGCCTAATGTAGTTAGAAATGTAATGTATTGTCTCACATTACATTTGTTACATGTTGTTAATTCAAGAGTAAGTGAAGCTCAGTGGGTTTGGGGGCCTCCGCCCTTTACTTAGCCTAGCTTACACATAGAAATCATCTAAATAGGGAATAGGAGGAAGCAACGTTAATGTCAATAGTGTAATGGGTACAGCATATGCATAGTATCTGGGCATTCGAGGTTCCAATCCCAATAAAGTCAGGGATATTTATCATGTTAAAAAGTATATCTTAACCACAGCTT
>NC_056743.1:1382361411-1382396411 GCF_019279795.1 Protopterus annectens
GGAAGCATTTAACAGTGCATTATTGAATCAGCCTGCAATTACAATAGTATTAGTCAACTAAGGGTTAGGTGTTCACATAGGGAAAGAACACCCACACACATATAGAAATTGTATAAAAGGTATTCCTGCACACCTGCATGTGCTATGTACCCCCACCAACATCTACCCCACAACCAAAATAATTACATCAATACATCCTGGAATACCGTAACCAATTATTCAACTTCTGTACAACATCTGCTGAAACCTTAACATACCTGGACACAGACACACTAACATGGCCCTATGTGAAATAGTTGCTGCTATACAATTGAACAGCTGCTGATGTTACAGGATTTGCATGAACTAATCCCGTTTCAGAGGGTGGAAAGGTTCGTAGACCAGGAAGTTTTACTTAGTACTGATTATCAGCACAGTATGATACACATTAACACCAAACTAAATATATCTGGTAAGCACACTGTAAACTCCCTAACATTATATGCATAGCTATGCAGCCTTGAGTAGGTCAAACATCCTGGCCAGACTGAAACATATGCAGAAGTAATAGGTACAGACAAACCCTGCACAAGTATCAATGTTCAGAAATATGACAGCAGTACTCACATTTAGACCAAATCCTATAGGCATTACACACAGTATATTACTGTTCATCTCCATGCAGATGTTGCAATAGATTCCAAACAACACTTCCAGGCTGTATTCCTCACAAGTAAGGCAAAGGGACAATGCCCAAGTTGAGTACTCAGTTATACTCCACTGTTGCCATGGTATTGGCTAAGGCAGTAGCAGCACAGCTGATGTGCATGTAATTAGCTACTTAGGAACACCAATTGGTTATCGGGATAGCACATCACTGATCTGTAACTATAAAAGGTCGCCTTGTCACACATTCAAACCATCTGTATCTACCTGTAGGACAGTACAAAACACTGAAAGACAAACCGAAAATGAGTATTATACTAGCCAATAACACCTCCAATTATTAAGAAGGTATGTATAACATGTAGTATGTCTGTATATGTAGTACCTGTTCTGTAAGAATTACAGTGTGATCAATGTATATAGTGGAAATAGCTAACTTGTAGGATGTATTGTTGAGCAGTAGTAATGCTTGTAGTATTCTTATTGCGTACTGCTGTAGGTCACAAGGCAAACTCCTCATACACCACAAGGGATGATATGGGCTTGTAACTCATCAATTTGCTTCCAGCCACTGTCAGTGTCAGGATTGGTCCAACAAGTATGTGCTATAACAGGGGATAGTATATGTCAATATATTGTAACAGTTGACATATGTATAGGTGTATAAGTAAGATGAACATGTCAAAAGTGGGCTTACTGTGCAAATATGGTTTGCATTGTGGGATATTGTGCCAATAACTGTGTAATGTACAGTATTTTAGGCAGATCTGTATTCCATTCTACATAGCATTTCTATTATGTTATGCAAACAGTAGTTATGTCTATTGGCATTTACAATACTCAATAACAGGATACATACCACTTGTATTCATCTGACAGTTTAGCAGCATGATAGCAAAGATAATTGGAAGAGCTAGGTAATGATCCATGCACATAACACATGTAATATCCACCTCTCTAGTATCATTTGCAAGCAATAACAGCTGAGCATGTGTACATGTTATGCAAATGTGTAGTGACCCTTGTTACAGGGCTGGACCTTTCTAGTATCATTTGCAAGCAATAATAGCTGTGCATGTGTACATGGTATGCAAATGTGTAGTGACCCTTGTTACTGGGCTGGGCCAAATGGCTATGTGCACACCTACATAGAGTGGATATTGAGAGTAGAGGCACACTGGTTGAACTACCAGGTTTGTGTAGCCTAACCTCTCATTGCCAACCTAACAGCCGCTTGCACATACTATATGTAAGGTAGTGCACAGTACTGGTAATGAAACAGGATGCATATCATCTTTAACTCCAGTGTGACATCTGTAGTAGGAGTGTAAGATGTAGAAGACTGCTGCACATGTATAATAGCCACTTCATAGGTGATGGTTTACACTATCTGATTATATCCTGATCAAGTTGATAGTGGCATCAGAGTCTATTGATACATGACTCTGTTTGGAGAGCGGGTGTCTGTGCCCAACAGAGCTTATGGTCCTGCTGGATATGTGAGTATATACCCAGAGAAGGAAATAGACCAACTATCAGGATGTGATGTGCTCCTCAGAAGAGGATTGCTTCTAAAGGTAGCTACAATGTTTCTGTAATAGCCAGTGTTGTCACGTCCATAACACAAATATTTACATGTGAGCATCACTGTCTAAAACATCTTCATAAGCAATAAGTGAACTAAATACAGTACTTGGTACTTGTAGTACTTAATGCTCATACAGGCATGTCCATTAGTCAGCTACTGGTGTTTACTAATGTCAGCTTTGCGTATGTGGCCATCCTGGGGGAATGTAATCTCTATGCCATGTACACTGCCAAACCCACCTAACACCACACCCCACACATCGTTTGGGATGCAGCTACAGGGGTAAGCTGGAAGGCAGTCCTGTCTACAGCCATGACTTGACTGGACAGTCATGAGGTGTAGGTTAACACATGCATCTCATCATCACAACCAACACATACCCTTACCAGAACACAGTAAGGACACCCACACACACTACCAGAAATCACACACATTCACAGACACTTCTAAGTATCTGGCCAAACAAGTGACATCCCAAGCTGGAAGAGACAGACAACAAAATAGACTAACTGCATGGCATAGTTTGCATAATTGTGCCACACCTCAGAACACATGGCTGGAAACATGCCCAACAGTACTCATTTGTGAATGCAAACTCTAGCATTATGTTACACACCAACCTATATGAGGGCATACATATTGTCAGCTGCTTGTCTGCCATGATTAGCCACATACCCATACACTCAGACCACCTTTTGAACTATACACATGGCTCTGGCATATTCCATGTTGTTGTGCAGGACCTGTGATGCAGTATCCTGGACTGCATTGAAACACATGTAGGAACTGTCAGGTCTTGTAGCCCATACAGGTATGTCCCAAGGCCTGGGTAGCATTCTGCCATTGGCCAGAATGATACTGCAGTACAGGAACAAAAGGACTGTATTTCACAATTGTCTAATGTAGTGGTGCAAGTCATAGGGTATCCAGTATCTCTCTGCCTGGGATAAAATGGTTGACAGACCAGGATGCTTTGCCAGACAGAGCCTGCACCTGTCATCCCTGCAAATCTGGAAACTGCCTAGGGTCATTCTTCCCCTATAGTGCCTTCATCATGCACAGTTTAAGTGAAGGTCCACTGCTGTTACAGGGACAGCCAAGTAATAAACTGCGGTTCTTGCTACACAATGATACATGTCAGAAACACTATATGGACACACATATGTCAATCCCTATCATGGAGAACATATCTGTGCAGTGGCTGAGACATGTTTCAATGCTCTGGAGAGCACACCTGCATGACCATGTTATAACACATACCTCACCTCTTGCCCATTATCCTTTATTGGAACACACGGGCCGCAGGTGTGTCCATATTCCTGAAGGATATGTACACCCCCATGCTAGTTGCACTTGCATAACTTCAGATGCATTATGCTGTGCAACTACCTTTGTGCCAAAGTGGAATTCAAATTGCACCTTGTGACAGATCACCCAACATGCCGTGAATTTCCCAACTGTCATAATGTGCTATAATGGGGAAGATTAGGTTTGAGACAGAAAAGCATAATAATGGCTACTCTCAAGTATTCCATTATGAACTGGGAAGACTCCTCATGTACCAACACCTGCGCTCAATACAAGTTGGATTCCAACAGCCCCAATTACCTGGATCACAGTAGTCACACAAACAGGGCTAACAGTATGCTACACATAGTCAGTCTTCAATGCCGATGTTATGCTTCCTAAGAGCAAAGTGGTGACTGTCATGGCACCCATGCAGATGGACAATGCATGTGCAAATGCTGAATCCTATACAAATGAACCTTAAGTAGTCACATACGTGCAGGGAATGTGCCATTGAAACAGAACCAAGATTCAGGTAGTAACTGTTGCAAGAGTGAACCCACATAAGTGTAGGTGATCCCTGGCCCGCCTCAGTAAGATGCAGATACACCATATAAAACCACACAAAGCTACTGTGAAACTAATCAGCCACATATTATGAGGCCAACCACAGAGCATTCTATAGCTGTGTTATTAATCATAATGGCAACAACAAGACCTGCTGTGCTGCACAGCACTATGGCATGGGAAGTACTGCACCTACAGAAATAGTACCTGTTCATCCAGATAGGCTCTTGGAGAACCTAAACCCACTCCCACCCCCCCAACAGGTACACATAGTTATATATCCATGTACAATACAGAGCCCCTGTAATAACAACTATACAGGTACAAGCTGCACTCTCTAAAGCCATACATACAGCTTTCATGGGACCTGTCAACATCCCAGGGTGTATCCTACACAAATGTAATTAAAATCATCTCTCCACATACACATCATGTTCAATCATAGCTCCATGTCAGACTGTATACATACTGAATGATGCACAGCAACAGTTATCACACCCCACAAAGGGGGAGACACCACTGATAATGGGAAATTGTGCACTACTACCCTGCTAAGTCTGGTCTGTAAGGCCATGAGCCATGATCAACGTATTTGATGTACTCAGTACAGATGTAGATGACAGTAGGGTTGATTCACACTGCATATCATGACCTTGCCAGGTGTTAGGACACCATCACCCATACTGTGTTCCAGCTACACTCAATAAACTAGGTGTATATTCCTATGTCACAGGAGTGGTTGGCAACTGGACTGCTGGCACAACCAGCACTACAGAAGGTGTCTGACTAATACACTCACATCAAACCAATGCCAGCCACAGTAATACAGGGTTCATTCCTGGTACTCCCCCTCTTTGTTATCTGTACCACACAGACTAACAGAGAAGGCATCTGCCTATTGATGTTTGCAAATGACCATGAACTAGGAGCAATAGTTGACTCAATGTGTGCTGCATTCAGCATACAGAAGGGCCTTTGTGTGTCAGATGTGTGGTGTGTGACGTATGTCCAAAATCTGACAGCTAAGTATTGCATTGTCACCCCCTATGTTAAAATCCCTGTACCCATGAACTACCAACAAGGCAGTGGTCAATGTAATGGCAACTGTGTGTGTATGGGATGCAGCTGGACAGTAGTCTTTCCTTTGATAGTTACTTCACCACACCAGTCTGGTAGTCATATATGGCACCCCTAATCATGACAGGGTGCCATCCATGAATATAGAGATAATTGTTCAGCCATACTCAACACTCATGAGAACCATAATAGATCACATATTTCCTTTAAGGGTTATTGCCCATGTGTAGATGGCCTACACTGCCCTTCCCAGTCCCTAGCTCCACTATGTAGCATGCAGCCTACCCTGAATAAAGCCATGTCCAACCCGGAGATGTTGGAGATGCTACATTTAATACATCTTGATCCCAAATAAACACATACTTCATGGACATCCACCTTTCTAGTACAAGGATCACAACATGCCTGACAGATCTCTGTCCCATACACTTAACATACTCTTACCATACTATGCATCCCTGTCCAGCAAAGCTGCACATCGCCCCTCTCTCTGACATGGTGTGATGACCGCATGCCAAATATATCAGTAACCCTGTGGATCAGTTCTGTGGCACTGCTTGAACTGGCCACTGAAACTTACCTGTCTGTTGCCTACAGCTAGGTAACCTGTCTGCCTAGGCTCATAAATGGCCCAGGGCATATAGCCTACTAGTTCACTATAACCATGCATTCTATAGTTGATATCCAACCCTTCAAATACCATCAGGCTAACCATTGTCCCATGTGTTTATCATGTGCAACACAGGCAATACATGACAGGATGCTACACAGCTGTACAGTGCCATGTAGATGTATATGGCAAAACACATACCTGTAAAACATTCTGTGAGCAAGTCTGCAGGGTCACAGGTCATTTCCCTAAAGGCTATATATGACTATATATGTGACATATACACAGCATTAAGGTCGAATGCATTAATGTGAACACATCCAGGCATGTGCTGATAAGTAAAGACACCAGTACAGGCAAACAGACATGCCTATGTCAAGATAACATCCACATGGAGTATGAGCAATTTCATCACATGACCCACACATATATGGTGATAACATCACATCACCAGTAAGTGTCAAATGTGTGTGACTTAAAGATGTCAGTGGTGTTGGTGTCATGTAGATTTGCAAAGACTTATTAGTAATATTAATAAATGTGGTACACATGTATGTTCAGCTGTACTTCTGTACTTCTCTGTGAGTTACTGTGACCTGTCTCCATCATTATGTCTTCCAGGTATGCCACATAGCAGACTGCAAGTGTACACCCGCTTGGGGCATAAGGTCCTCATCCCATACCTCCTCGACAACCATTCAACACTCTTCAGCCATATGCCTCAGGATGCTCAGCTGTGGGATGGACTGTTGGCGGAACTCCACAGGAGTGTAAATGATGTTGGCGGTCACAATCGTACCTATCAGCAGGTGTGCTGACACTGCATTGACCTCATAAGACGGGTGAAACAGCATGCTGATGCAATCACCAGGGAACAAGGTGTAACGGGGGGGGCACTCACCCAGCCCCCACTCACACGTACTGAGAAGCTACTGGCCAACTTAGGGACACCTGCAGACCTCCATCCACAAGCTTTAGCTGGTATTGTGGAGGTGGATGTCTCTCAACCACCGAGCCTGGAGTTGCCTGGTAAGTCAGTACTGCATATATAACACAACTATATTTCACATAGTTACATGTGTTACTGTACAATATGTAATATATCATCATATGCAAGGCATGTATGCACACATGCCACATACTATAGTCTGCTACTCTATGTATGCACAGATGTGCATACTACATAGTATAGTGTATTGTACTGGCTTATGTGCTAACATGGACATTGCACCCTGTAGCTATCACACAGGTGTTGATAATGATCTTATTGCTGTGACACTCCTGTTTAGGTACCTCTGGCATTTTGCAGCGACAGCAGCCTGTGTCAGGTGAGATTGTTATTATTTACCAGGCTTGATGATGCACAGATCATATTAATTGCATTCTATCTGCCATAACACAAGTACCCATGATGTATGGTGGTCCTGTGAATAGACATGGGTCAGACCTGCAGTGCATCACAGTGGTTACCCATGTGAAACAATTGAAGACTATATGAAACACCTACACTAAACCTTCCAAACTATCATTGCCAGATGTGTGGACAACTGTGAATACAATGGTGGAGGTGTGTTTCACTGTAGGGACAGGTACTACATATCAGCATTACACATGTTGGGAATACAAACAATATTGTACAGAGAGCATATGTGTGCACACACTTTAAATGTGTTGGAGCTGGAGTATGACCGGCCCACAGGATTCACCCTTGTGGATTATACCCTTGCTATGAATGTCACACAATGTCATGTGCTATCTGACATGTCCATGACATGTAGTGGGCTGACTGCAACACTGCTCAACTATCCTGCAAAACATGATGTCTCACATCACATACATACCACCCTTTGTCTGCATAACCCTGTCCTCAGTGGAGCATATGACATCTATGGGTGTATGTCATATAGGATAACACTGACATGTGAAATAGATGGCCATTACAACCATTGGACAGAACATGTGTACACATGGCCATGGAGGATGGCCAGAGACATGAAGCAACACACACAGTAGAAGTGATATATATGTGTGTACACCCTGTTGTACATTGGCTCAACACAATGCAGCTATGGCCTTTGTGTAATGGTGATATTGCAGATGTGAAACACTAAACATCATGCAGGCCTATGCACAGCTTGTGTAGGCATAACACGAAACCACCACATAACATGTCTTGAACATCTTGAGTGTGTCACGACATGAAAGCATTCACCTATACAGTATCCAAATACATACATGTGTTGCACAACATATAGATACAACCACATCAGGCCACAGATACAGTACATTCACCTTGCTGGTATCAGACATCACTGTCATGCCTGCTCCTCATGTGTGTGAGGTACACAGATGGCATGTGGGACATAGAGTACTGCTACATTAGCCATGTGTGGGCATTGTTGCCAGGCATCAGTAATATGGTTGCAGATGTGCACGGGTATAATCCGTATACCCTTCTGTGACCTGTGTCACACATTCCACATTAGGGTTTAGTGTGTATACACCTCACTGACATGGGTCACATTCCACATTAGATATGTATTGTATGTGAACACAGTCATGGCTATGAACTTTGACAATAACTCGCACTGTCTAGCAATAATGAAGCCACATGATGCCCTGCAATGGCTATGCACATCAGCTCAATGTGCAGCATGTCACTTCATATTTGTAGGGTGGACAGACAACATTGCGTTAGCTGAAAGCCCATGTTAGTATAACACGTCCCTGCATTGAGACACCATTACCGTACTGTAGATTGGAAAGGACACCATTGTGTTACACATGTATGCATGGCATTCAACACGTCAGCAGAAGACATGTCATACTACATGTGATTGGCAAGGTCATACGCCAGACATCAGGCCGGTGTACTGTAAACCTGTGCTGTTCTGTGGCACCATTGCAAGGTAGGGACAGCCATGTCAAACGTGTGTACAGCCACATGCACAATGTCTGTAAACTCAGCTCAGGGGTAGGCAGAATAATGTTGAAAAGACATGCACTGCTTTGGAGGAGATATGCAAGCTGGGGCTCAGGCAAACATAGTATTCAGTCGACATACCCTTCTGCTCATGTCCTCACACATAGGGGTGGTGGCCAACACAAAACATCAGTGGCAGATGTACAAAGGTCAGCGATGGTCTGTTAAGATGTGGTGCATGTTGCATACACCATGGCAGTGCGGTGCAATGGTGCAAAGTGCATGCATTGTGTTGCAGGTATGGGACATAAGCTACTAACACAAATGGTGCAATACAGGTATGTATGCTAACCACCACTATAATTGTGTAAGGTGCATGCCATCTGCTATAACACATCCATGCTGTTGTGTGCAACTCAGGGATCTATGATAACTACCACTATAATTGTCTAAGCTGAATGCCATCTGCCATATCATCTGCATGTTGCATGCCATTGGGTGCCATAGCGTGTGACTGTGTGTGTCTGTGTGGTATAACTTGTAATGTACAGTTCTTGTCTTCCTCTCACAGGTGTTGATGTAAGTGCGTTTCCCTCCTGCTGTCCACCTGATGTCAGCATCCCCACAGACTCCAGCAGTGATGATGAAAGTATGATTGAGGCACAGGCAGGGTTGTCAGGGGCTGAATCTGTGCCATTGGTTGCCATTCCACCTGTATCCCCCTCATCCTCGCACATAGTTCCCCTGCCTACACATACCCCATCACCACTGGCTATAGAGGAAGGACAGTTGGCGGGTGGTAGCATGGAACAGGGAAGTGTGGAGACTATGGAAGGTGTGCCTGCACACCATGATCCCAGTCAACTGACTGGTGATGTCCCACACAGGCATGTGCCCAGTGCTGCTCGTAGAAGGACCACAAACCAACATGCCCCTCCGAGACAAAGCACATTAGCTGGAGTCACCAGACGCATGTTTTGGGCTGTAATGGAGGCACAGGCACATGCTGAATGGCACAACAGAGAAGGTCTGAGGCTTCAGAGGGCTGCTGTCCATTCATTAATTGACAACATCCAGGCAATTGCAAATAATCACCATCATCTTGCATATGTTTTGGATAGATGATTCGGTGACATGGTGGGACTCCTTGACCATGGCATGCCAATCCTCGAGTGTGGAATGTCTGTGCTGGAACATCTTGTGGGATTGAGGTGTCGGGCATGTAGACGTAGGTCAGCTACATCACCTTTTGAAGGTCTACATGATCATGCTACTGCATATGCCTGCTCCCATAGTGGCAATAGCAGTAGCAGTGCAGCTGGTGCTCTGCAGTCCACACCAGGACACAGCAAGCCCTGTGCACTTGGTTCTGGATGGTCCCAACAGGGACACGATTTCAGTGGACATGTGTCATCAGACAGTACCCAATCTGGACCTCTGCCTGGTAGTGCCCGTGCAACCCCTGGCAGGCACAGGTCACGTGGCCATGGCTGGACACCGTGAACTGTGAAACCTGCCTTGTACAGTCTGCAGCTGTCAGTAATACCCCTGTGTAAGCCAGCCACATGCCAGACCTGTGTGCATACACACACACACACACACACACACACACACACACACACACACACACACACACACATACACACACACACACACACACACACACACACCAGAAACAAATGTAGTGCACCTCAACACACACATTCATAACATTATCACCCTGTGTATATATATGATGATGCCTGTGCCGCCTTCCTGTCATCCACACCATTGATGCAGGGACATGCTCATATGGTCTGATGCACAGGGTGAACATACTATGTAGACAATTGTAGATTAATATTGTTGAGTAGTGTTGACAGGCAACAGACATGCCATGTATTACAGCTTTAGAATGCATTTTGTACATTTGACAGTATGTATCATGTGTAACAACACTAACAGCATGTGGATCTTGATGTTCTGCCTTCCTCTTTCAGGTGTAGTTGCATGTACTGGGGGATTTCAGTGTTTGCGGTTAGTGTCTCATATGTACATGTTGACTATTCAGGTCTGTATGACAATACCTGCATGCACTTTGTAGCTTCCACATCACAGTTATAATCTCTTATGTTTCAATTATGTTTACTGTTCTAATGATCCAAGAGCATGATAGCTGTGTAGTAAGTTAATGTCTTCAGAGCCGTCACATCCATAATGGGTGACATCACAGGTATAGTTACCTGGAGTGGGGAGGAAATAAAATAGTGGTATAGTGGATGACAAGGGTAAATACCAGTGGAAATAGTGGCTTCTCATTGGGAAGCAGTAATACCCGCTGCCATGACAGGATGAAAACACAGACACGCCCACACACTCAGGAAATCACAGACGCAGTAACACACACTCTGACACACACACACACACACACACACACACACACACACACACACACACACACACACACACACACACACACACACACACACACACACACACACACAGTTGCCAGTGTTTGGATGAGAACGCCTGCCTATGTAAAAATCATCATTATAGTACTACACAATTACAAGATGCTCCACAGAGATTACACATGTACAGGTAGTCGGAATGGCCTAAGATCGAGGACATTGACAGGGATACTACAGTGCAGTGGGTGTATGTGGGGAGTGGGGTTCATAAGTAGGCTATGTAACAACAAGTCGCACCCCAGGGTGTACATGTTAACAGGTGGTTAGAATGCCCGTCTAAGATTGATGATATGAACAGGGATACTAGATTGCATTGAGTGGATGGGGGGAGGGGGCATTAACATTTCACTATAGTAAAATACAGCATCACTCCAGGGACCGGACAGCCAAACACATGGACAGTCATAAACACACACGCACACACACTGTACCATTCACAAAGATATACATCTATGTCAAACACATACTGACACTTGATATGTGTGAGGTTCAACCACCTGCCTATGCCTTTCTTTCTACACTTCACTCTGTATTGATGTCAATAACAGTGTTCAGGAAAATGAAAAACATGTGGGATGTATTCCCAACCATACATGGCATTAATGGACTCTCACACACGCACACGTGCCAGTACTGTGCATCAAACACCTGCCTATCTCATGATAGGTATACAGAAGTACAGCACTATCGCATTTGCTATAAAGGGTACTGACTCTTTCCTTTGCCAGCTGTGCTGATATATGCACAATATATGCACAGGGGAGGTATTACTGTTACAGGTGTCAAGAGGTTTGCCTTCAGTGTCACCCTTACTGCATTCTACATTGTCTGTCTTTCACTTCAATTAACAAAACCAGACCTTAGCAGTTACACAGGTTATTGTAGGAATGGTTGTAACACACCAGTGAGCTGCCCTCAGTAAACTTTCATCTGCAAAGTAGCCCCACCACTTAGTAGTCATGTCCAAACATCTGTCCATACCTCATGTACAGCTTACTGTACTTTGAGCATATCACCATATACAGTTGGCAATGTTGCGGCTGTATTGCAACAGTATTATGTACTAAGACAACAGTCACCTTCAAACATCAGACACTGCACATGCATGGAATCTAAACAAACATCAATACATGTACGCATATGCGGTCTACATCAGTAAGTGGACTAGCAGGTCAAGAGGATACATTTCACACCTTCCCCACTTCATGTGTGAAACATGGCCGAGCATTACACCATAATGGATGTTGTATTCATATAGTGGTAGGACACAACCACCTTCACCGAGTAGTAGTATATACATATATGGCAACAGCACATATCAGCAAGGCACACACAGCATTATTCCATGTCATGCTCCTACAAACTGTTACTTGCCAGTGCCATGGTGAAGCTAGGGCACAGAAATGGTCAACAGTGAGTACATTGTATTTGCCACACACACATCATGTTTACTGGAAGAGAGCCAGCAATGTGCTCTGTTAGACCTAGGCAGTACACTCATTCAAGCATGTGCAAGGTCTGTGGCTTGTAAACATCTCACCCCCAGCACATACTGGCTATTGTGGTACTAAGGCTAATGTCCAGACAGCACACAGCATGCGTGGCTTGCAATTGTTGACATGGGATATATGTAGGAGCTGTGGGCACACATGGCTGTACATGTCATGAACATATCACCTGTGACTACTCAGGAACATACAGAGCAGAGCTGAATTTCCCTGAGTCTGTCAATACAGGCCTTGTGTAGGTCCTATGATCCTATTATTTGGGTATGTTTGTAGGCATTGCATTAGGTGGACTTGTCTAATGACATACATGCCACATGGGTTGCTGTATGATATGATAGGTGGCATGGGTGAACAGTACAGAGGGGATATTACCTCTGCTAACATATATATCAAACTTTAAGTACTGTTAGCATGCTATCTGCCATGTGCATGTGTGTAATGACTGTAGCCACCTGTATGTTGAAAGAATAACGAAAGCTATGGTAATGCCATTTATGTTGTATGAATGTGGGATGTACATATCCAGGGCAGGTACAGTTAGGTCATACCCAACCATGAGGGTGTTGTTTACTGGTGTACAGCAACAGTCGACTGTGTTAATGCTGACAACATCCGAGGGACCCTGGTATGTGTACAACTGAGCTGGCAACAAACAGTGGTATTATTGCATTGCATAACACATTATGCATCTGTGTCTGTACATGGGTACTTTGCACAGTTGATGTAGGCCTAGGTACAGTCCACCAATCAAAGGTTATCTGGTGGTCTACCATACTATATCATACCACATATGGATGTGTGTTGATAGTCTGGGGACAAGGTGATTGATGTATATGAGGCTACAACCTAGAATGCAGCGTTTGCCACTGTCACCTGTACCTTACTCATCTATGATGAGTTATGTCAGAGTAGTGGTCTTTACATGTGAGTGGCCTTTATGAATATGTGGACACCACCATCTGAAATGGTCTGTACCAGTGTTATGGCCCAAATATCTGGATCTGAGTTATATGGTGGTAGTGCAATTGTATACTACAGAGCCTTCAGCCAAGTGTTCCTCACTGCACAGATGTCAGTATTTCCCACTGCAGGTTCTACATTGAGCAAATGGATTACAAAATCCGCACATCTAGCACTGGTTAGCATAAGCATCCAATGCAATTGTCTTGTAGGTCTCAGGGTGTTACTTCTGTATGTAGGACATTTGCCTTGGAATGCAACTATATGGGTAAATGTGACCTAGGTATTATCCACACTCACTTGAAACATGGATGCATGTGCTCTGTGTCGAAGCCTTGTCATTCAGTCATGACAGCCCGGAATGACAGACATTGGACAACCTTATAATAACAGCAGGACATTGGCTCATTGTTTTGGTCTAGCAGTTTCCACTCATACCATGACATCACTGTGAGTGGCAGTAATGTGCTTGGTAGCAAATGCCACATGTAAGGTGACAGACAACAGCAGACATTGTGTATATAACCGATGTGAGACAGACTTAGTGTAGCAATCTTGCTAATAATGACAACTACTAACACAGCCAGAAGAGGTCATCTTGACACCTGCACCTCAGTACCATTACACAATGTGGCTCACACATTATGCTTGCACATGCCACTGTTCCAAGTATAATGCCACTGTCCACAACCTATCAATGCATGCCTTTCAGGGCAGCAAGGTGTGTGACACATGCTGTAGGTAGCATCTGCCTGTGTGTCCCAGTTAACCTATTGTCTGTCACGTCCACACATGCATGATTGTGTATACTCAACATATATATCTCAGTACGTCATGTACATATATGCATATGTATCACACAGCACAGACACAGATATATCATTTATGGGCCACATACAGGTATATGGAAATAAACCAGTATGATGTGCATATATACTGACAGGTAAGATGTACATAGCTGTAAACTTGTGTGTTTACAATAGGAGTCCATTACAATGTGTTTTGTACATGTAAGTGTATGAGCATGCACACTGTGGCCTTCTGTGGTTAGAATCGGAGTGCATCCCAAACAGCCCTGTGCTACTAAGTGTATGAACATACCCACTGCCACCTTGTGTAATTTGAGTCAGTGCATCCAAACAAGCCCTTTGTTACTAACTGTATGAGCATGCCCAGTATAACCTTGTGTAGTTGTAGTCATAGTGCATCCCAAACGGCCCTGTGCTACTAAGTGCATTAGCTTGCCCACTGTCATCTTGTGTAATTGGAGTCAATGCATCCAAACAAGTTCTGTGATTCTATGTGTATGAGCATGACCACTGTAACCCTGTATAGTGGTAGTAGTTATCCATTCCACAGATGGGCATACTCCAGTTCAGGTTCCTGTTGTGCTACAACTATACCTCTCAGGCCTACCTATGTACTACCTGCAGATGATGTGTCTTGTTTGTGCATACAGGTCGTAATGGACACCTACTTTAAACACACAGGTTTACAGCTATGTACATCATGACTGTCAGTATCACTGTCATTGTCCTCAATCTTAGAAGGGCATTCTGACTGATTTAGAATGTGTAATCGCTGTGGTGTGTCTCATAACTGCATAGTACTGTACTAGTGATTTGTAGATAGGCAGGAGTTCAGATCCCACCACTGGCAACTGTGTGCATGTGTTTGTGTGTATCAGCAAATGCCTGAGTGTGTGTCAGCAAATGGCTGAGTGTGTTTGGGTGTGTGTCCGCAAATGCCTGAGAGTATTTGTGTCTGCATTCTGGCATGAGAGCAGGTTTTTCTGCATTCCAAAGAGATACCACCTTTTGCACTGGCATTTATCCTGGTCAGCTGCTAAACCTCTCTCTTCCACCCTCATCACTGCAAGTAATCAGTCCTCTGATCAGTGGAATCAGAGTAAGCGTAATTGTATGTGTTCTGTGGCGCATACCCCAACTGCATACCATTGTACTAGTTACCTTTACATAGGCAAGATGTGTATGCACAATACTGGCAAGTGTATGCTTGTATATGTGTGTGACTACCCTGTAGCCAGGCATACACATGTGTAATGTCTTTTAACATGCTGCACACCATGGTAGCCATCTGTGGTGACTGGTGTCTACAAAGTAGTACATAGTTAGGAATGATAAAGAATACACAGTCAAGAATGACTATGGTTGGGTATGTTATTTTCCTGTGCCACTGTCAAGCAGTGACACAGACGTGGTCACTGGTGTGTAAGTCCATACCGATCATTCCCCACCTGAAAGTCCACATAAACAACAACCACCCCTTCTCTGGTGAACTGATTAAGATTTAAATGTTATAAAACAAGAGATGCCTCTGTTTTGTGTACACGCCAATTCCTTTGGAACCCTTCTGTGTCACAACGGGTGTTCAGACATGTATATATCTATATTAGTGTAGTGGTTAGAATGTTTGCTTTATAATCAGCCATTCCTGGTTTGATCCCCACTGTAACTAATTTGGATTTTACTCGTTGGGAGGGTGGTCTAATGGTTAAGGTCTTTGCCTTACAAACACAAGGTGCAGGGTTTGAGTATCACAAGGGATAATTGGCTAGGCTTAAAATGGCTCACAAGGACAGTTAGCTTAGTACTAATCTATATATATATATATATATATATATATATATATATATATATATATATATATATATATATATATATATATATATATATATATATATATATATATATATATATATATATATATATATGTGTGTGTGTGTGTGTGTGTGTCTGTGTGTGTGTGTGTGTGTGTCTGTGTGTGTATACACATCCTGTAGGTGCATATAAATATATATATATATATATATATATATATATATATATATATATATATATGTGTGTGTGTGTGTGTGTGTGTGTGTGTGTGTGTGTGTCTGTGTGTGTGTATACACATCCTGTAGGTGCATATAAATATATATATATATATATATATATATATATATATATATATATATATATATAGTTATGACAGTTGTAAAGATGTCTTTGTTGTTTCACAGAGTACAGTATATTCAATGGTACTATACATATGTACACAAAGTGACTGTCCCATTTGTTTTCACTATTGTGGAATACCTGTAGTAAGATGTGCATTATAAAATCCATGAAACATGTGTACAACCCAGATGGCTTAGTGGTAGGTCCAGTGATCTCAGTGTCCATGGTCCAGGGTTCAAGTCTTGCAAGCTTTGTTGATACTGTCAATTAGGACTAACTATGACACTTTAAGCAAGTGTAAATGTGTTTTCATGACAGTAAGCAGAGAGTGCACACAGATGGCAAACATGTACAACTCACAGTATTCTTGAAATGTCTTTCTTTGGCAATCCTGCTGATGTCACCCACCTACAAATACATCTCTGGGACTTATGTAACCCAGTAATCTCCATGGCATGTGCTGTAACTGCATAATGCTGTAGTGTGGTAAACTAGTTTGGTACGTGTTTTAATCCCAGACAGGCCAAGTGTGTATGTGTCTGCCTGAGAAAGAAACAATGCTTTTTAGAGTATGCACACTCTTTGCAGTTTACATACTCACCTTTGGCAATCCTGCTGATGTCAACCACCTAGAAATACACATGTGGGACTGCTGTAATACAGTAATCTCCACAGCATGTGCTGTAACTGCATAATGCTGTAGTGTGATAAACTAGGTAGGTAGGAGTTCTATTCCAAGACATGGCAGATGTGTGTGTGTGTTTGACAGAGCTTGTGTGGAGGTGGCTGTGAGTGTCTAACCACTGCGCTTGTTGGGTAGTGGTTTTTATAGTTTTCCTATATGGTGTCCATATTATATGTCACAATGTCCACCTCACGAGGAGTACAGATGTCAATCAGCCAAGGGACTGTGTTGGCAAGCCATACCCCTACATCTGGCAAATG
Organism: Protopterus annectens; assembly: GCF_019279795.1. Taxonomy (NCBI): domain Eukaryota; kingdom Metazoa; phylum Chordata; order Ceratodontiformes; family Protopteridae; genus Protopterus; species Protopterus annectens. Next base: position 1,382,378,935 of record NC_056743.1, read on the forward strand.
GCCAGGTGAACAACGTATGCAACCCTACTATTACCTGGAATACGTTCTGAACCCATGTGTCATACACAAACACACTTGCCTAGAATATCCTGCTATGTTGCTAGTACCCTGCACAATGATGACAGATAGTAGGCATGGTGTGATTGCAGTGGGCTGCAGAAGCCATGGCACCCTGTCCAGCAGTAGAATAGGCACATAATTGCAGACAATGTGCCTTCACTATGTTCCCCACTGGATTCCTGCAACATATGTGTTGCCATCAAATGTAATCCACAAAGGCCATACAATGCCTTACACATATGCTCTGTATGGAGAGATGTCACTGACACCAGGGAATATCTGTATCATGCTATAAATGCAGGAGCATGGTCAACCTTGTTTCTATTAGCAGGCTCTGCCACACCAGGCCAGTATTGGCATATCTGATGATAACAGTCTGTGTACACAACATGTGCCAGCCAAACCAGGTACACTTGTACATGTCACTGTACTTTATTGTGAGATGTGCACATCCCAGGCAATGTCCATGTCAAGGACTATCAAACACAGGCATGGCATACATTGCAAAGGAATGGCCATACACAATGGTAACCTGGATGACAGGACAGTTCATACAATACCCATCCGTGTGAGACATTGCAGACACAACACCCCTGAACCACACTGCACATCATTGTCGGGTGGCGTGATGCCAAGGATTACCCCTCACCCAGCCTTGTACAGCCATCTTGCACAGCCAACCACTACACACCCATGAAGCAATACACACATGCATGTCAGTACTGGCACCTTGTGTCTGCATGTGGGGTATGATGCTCCCAACCACAGTCACACCCAGTAACTCCCATTGGCATACTGACTGATGTCAGACATGTTCACATGCCCTAGCGTATAGAACCTCAGGATATCCCCTGTGGTGCATGTAGTACCTGTGCATTACTGCAGTGTGGCAAACTAAGTAATTAGGAAGTGTATTTGTGAGCCTGGCAAAATGTGGCAATGTGTCTGAGTCCCTTAGAGAGTGTGGTTTTGTTGAAAATGACATCCGTTCATGTGGACAGCCATATGTGCTACACCTAAAGTATGCCTACTATATCTCTGTTGCAGATGTCGCTCACCAGTACACATATATGTTCTTGCAGCACATCAACATGTCAGCTATGTGGCACATGGAGTAACTGCATGCACTTGTAATAGTAATGGCTAGTTAGTCAGGGGTTTGAACCCCTGTACTGGTAGGTGTGTGATAGACACTACTTAGGTTTTAGTCTCCAAGCCCTTCTCTGATGTACTTTGCCTCTTTCTGTCCCTCACACACACTCTCTGGTGGATGTGGAGTTGTACACCTGCTCAGCAGCAGCTTGTGCTTTGTAAGTGATGGTCATGATCAGGTGATGGCCTCTGTACCTATTGCAGTCCTCCTCTAGCTGATTGCATGTGGAACAGCTGTGGTGACATTCCCATAGCCAATCACATGGAAACACAGTACAATATTTAGGAACATCATGTTGGTGTTTGCCCATGACAGTCGCTATGAGTGGAACCTGGATTTGGTGTTTAAAAAACAGCATCACAAATGATATCTGGATATTCCTCAAACAACATACACAGAGGAAAATAGCCTAAAGACAGGAGGGTGATGTGCCAGACATGACTACAGCATGTAAGTGTAGCTATGTGTCATTGAGACTACTGCCAGTTTAACAAGTTGTATGTGGTAATGGCTAGTCTGCATGTTTTAAAATGGACAAGACAGTGCTCTGTTTGTGAGGGAACCCCCATCTGTAGGGCCATCTGTGGACTGGTCAGTGTGTGAAACCATTTGTTTCCTGTGTTACTCACTGAACACACATCTGTGAACTGCAGAAGCTTAGTGTGAGGATTGCAGTCAGTACATGGTAATAGTGATGAGAGTTACTGCCATTGCATCCCTTATTGGACATATGTCACATGAAACAGTGGTATGACAGTCACTGTCTGAGGTTCTCACAGTGACATGCCAATAATGGGCCACTGTTCATAGCTGCAGTCACAAGTCTTCTGCACTTTGCACAGATGTCATGCAGTATATGTGTTGTGCTCCCTCTGCAAATATATGCCATCTGTTGTGTTGGGTTGATGGTCATATCTATGCATGCTGTTATAAGTAATCCTGAATGCTGTTGACTGTTACTAAGCCATATCTGTGTTAAAACTGCACCACCATAAGCTGTATGGGATTGGAGGTCCCAGCAGAGCCTCCTGTCCCACTTCAGCTGGCCATGGAACCAGGTACCAGCACATCTGGGGCCAGCCTTGGACCTTCACCTCTGTTGGCTCTGCACCACCTTCTGCTGGAACCACCACTGAGGATGGGGCTTGTCCCCCCTGGGAACAGGTTCAGACAGGAACCTGTCTGCTGTCGTACAGTCCTGGATGTGGTGCGTAGGGGGCTCAATAAGGGGTTTTGAGGCCAGATACGCCAGCTCAAGAGCAGAATGTCACATCTAGAGGGTGAGCCTGCCCCTCCTAGACAGCCCTCAGCACAGCCACCTTTGTGGCTGTTTTAGTGCAGTGGTGGCTGCCCATGGGTGGGGACCTCTGTCCCACTGTTTCCATCTGGGGGCTCATGGGCTTATGACTGCTGAACACCCCTCCCTCTCCAAGGTGTATCCCCCCATATGTGTCATATACCCTGTATGCTGTCTTGTCTGTCATCCTATCCAACCTATCTTCCACGAGCATACCTACTCTCCTTCCCCCACATCCCACTCTCACACTACGGAAACAAAAGGCCAATCTGTTCCTAGAACATTTTCCCCATACATAGCTGTCCATTTCACACTTGTGTCCATTGGACACATGTAACCTTTTTAATTTGCATCACAACATACTACAGTTGTCTTCACCCCTGTCTCTCAGGCACACGTTCCTGGTATGCACATGACTCCTAAAGATTCCAGGTACACGTGATGCAGATGTCCCCATTGTACACACGACACTACCGGTGCCTCTATGGTTACCCCATTTACCTTCTTCATGATGATGGTGTTGCACACAGCACCTTGCAAGAGTACTGTTCTTACATAATGATTGGACAGGAACTGTTGTGTTAATGTAAATAAAATGCACAGAGTGATGTATTTGGCCAATGTACAAATGTTTGCATGTATTAATGACATATGTCTGTCTGAGGGAGGCATTGCTGGTGTTTCCCTTTTCATTCCTTTTTAATGCTTTGTTGTCACATGGGATGTTCTTGATATATCTATATATATATGTATGTATCTGTATCTGGACATAAACACACACACATACATCTACATGATGGAATACATTTCCTATACTGTTAAATGACTGCACTGGATGATATGTTTGTGATATCATCCAATGTCTCTATATCTGCCATGGCTTAGTAGTAAATCACATTTGGCTGTAGTATGCAGGGCCCTAGTTTCAAGCCTTGCAGAGGCCGTTTATTTTGTTGCTGGGCAGAACAAGTCTGCTGGATACAGAGTGATTAAGGCACGTTAAAGCAGTTGTGAGTGGGTGTGCATGGGTTTGCGTGGAGTTAAGCAATGCTAACCTCTGGTTGCGTTTCTTACACTCAGCCTCTACATTGCTTCACCAGTGTGATACTCGCATACCGGCGGCCAAACAGGCTTACACCCGCTTGCTCCTGCACTTGCAAATGCACTGTATTTGGTGTTTGCATCTGACACTCACACCCCTGGGTGGGAGTGAGGACTACGATATTACCTTGTGATGCCTGTTACATCGGATTACATGCCTACAGTATCGGGAATGGCTGCCCTTTAGGCGTAAGCATTGCCGTTCGACTGTACAGAATCTGCGGCCTATCCAGAGTTTGATTCATAATATTGGTGTGTTCCTCTTACAATCTGCACCTGTCTGGCTAATAAATGGGAACTGACACCATTCAATGCAAACATGTAAATGGGTTTTGGAACCCACATCCTTCAGCCGAGTCATGCTACTGCATACCTATTATTCTATCATCTTTCTAAAGTTGTAAGTGGAATATGTGCTTTCTGTCCCTATCAGACCTCTCAAATGATTGGGGACAAATATCAGCTGAATAAGGGACAAGTCATGACAACATCAGGGACACATTTAAAATATTAGTGCTATTAACCTGACACATTGACAGACTCAGAGCATACAAATTAATACACATTTTCTGAGGTAAATGAAGTTTCTAACTCTTAATAGTTGTCATTATTCATTACGTGTAATTCACCACCTTTCCTCCAAAAGGCACTAGTTTTAGGAGGGATTAAGTGGGACAGAGTTAGAATTTGAGTCAAACTCAGGGACAGTTGATAGGTATTGTCTGTATGTGTTCCTCCAATGGTTTATGTCCTGTCCAGTGGATTTGTTCTTAGGGATTGAGAGGTATGGGCATAAGCTATGCCCATTTTGGAATATTACTTACATCCCCGGGGTGGTCCTAATATGATTACACCAGCCAAAACCTGCACGCCTAGGCCCATAATTGCATACCCATAGTTCTCCCACCTGCCCCTCCTCCACAGCACTCATCCTTTCTGTGAGTGCAGGTGGGGTATAAACACACCACTACACACTGCCCACTCTCTGCGTGTCAGGACACATGTCATATGTTGTGTCGATCCATGGGTTATCAGGCTTGCACAACCTACTGCTTGGTGTACGTATACAGCCTGGTTAGATGAATCATTACAGGGACTGACGCCGATGATCATTAATTTTTGGAGTGTCCCACAAGGAACATTGATGTCTTTGTTTCAAGATTAAACCTGGCAGGTCTCTCCCATTGGTAGTATCCTGCTGGTGGTCTGGGAAGCAGTGGTGTGTTTACTTTTATTGTGTGTCTGTATGTCTCATCGGTCTAGCGGGGGGGGGGGGTTGATGCTACATGTTACACATTTGTTGATTGGACCCCTCACCCCCATGTGCACAGCCTGTGAACATATGTAATTCATAACTGCTGTATCATATCCTATCTATATACATGTGTATATTTACAGTCACATATATCTATCTATCTATCTATATATCTATATATATATATATATATATATATATATATATATATATATATATATATATATATATATATATATATATATATATATATATATATATATATATACATTACTATATACAGATATATCTGAATATGTATGCATACATGTATATATTTATATACTGCTGTCTATATATATCTAATAAAATATGGGTCTATGGGTGTCTGCATATGTATATATCTATATGTGGGTATGTATATCCATTCTGTCTTTGTATGCATACATTTGTACTACGGAGAGGGAGAGGTATATCTCTATGTCGCTATGGGTAGGTATACACATACATACCTCTACATATATACATCTACATCTGGTTATTCTGTTCCTTGCCAAGTAGATTACATTTTGCTTCAGTGGGACTCGTAGTGGGTGTGGCTGCTCGTTGGGTGACGCCTCTGCCCAATGAACATATTTGCTTACATCCCTGGAGCTGTCCATATTGGCCCACATTAGCCAACACCTGCACACCTAGACCTATAACTAGCTACCCATAGTTCCCTCACCCGCATCTCCTCTACAGCACCCATCCTTACTCTGGGTCCTGGTCGGGTCTGAATGCACCACTACATTCTGCCCACTCTGCACTTCATGGGACCCATGTCATACTTTGTCTCAACCCATGGGTCATCAGGCTTTCCTACCCTTGTATTCCAGGTATGTACACACCCCAGCCAGAATGTTCAGCGTATTACCTTCTTTTGGTCTTATGTCAATTTTTGGGGTGTCCCGCAAGGGATGCTCCTGTCTGTGTTCCAAGATTAGATTTCACGGGTGCACTGTGTACCCACCCAGTTGTACCCTGCCTGTGGTCTGAGGAGCAGTGGACTATTTACATTGTTTGCGAGTTTGTGTGTATGTCTCCCGTTCCAGCCAGGGAGGTGGAAGGTCATGCTACGTGTTTCATGTTTCTTGCTTGAGTCCCTCACTTCCATTGGCATAACCTGTGAACATATGTCATTCTTGTGTGCTGTTTCCTATCACAGCTGTATATCTGGGTATATCTATGCACACACACACACACACACACATATATATATATATATATATATATATATATATATATATATATATATCTATATCTATATATATATATATATATATATATATATATATCTATATATATATATATATATATATATATATATATATATATATATATATATATATATATATACATATGTGTGTGTGTCTGTAAAGCAATGCATACCCTGCGCAAATGCACTTACACATGCTTACTGGTGTTTATATATGCTTAAACCTGCTTACTAGTGCCTTATTCATTATGACACTGACACTTCACTCCAGTTCACTTTTAATTATTTTGCAGGTTGTACAGCTGACAGATGTTGAAACATGTTCATGTACAAATTACCGATGGAAAATGGTATGTGCTGCAGTCGGATTCGGAACGGGAATGTCTGTTCGTTAGGTGGATGCTCTAACCAATACACTATTGCTGTGCTGCTTCATTTGCATATATACTCATATACCCATGACTCCTGGTTCCCCAAACACCCACCCCAATGCCTCACTAACACTGCAGTCATCCATTCTTCAGGTGGATCTGCAGTGTATCCACACCACTACACATTGGACACTCCCTACTCCTGTAGCCCCATCCCATCGGTTGACTCACTCCACATATCCTCAGAACTCCCAAACTTTCAGTCCACAAACATTGATGACATGAGCGACCAAAAGGACACTATTCACAATTTTTGGGTTGTCCCACATGGGACACACATGTCTTTATTTCAAGATTAGACTCTACACTTCATTACATCCTTACTCCCATTAAAATGACACAACAATAAATTAATAAGTTTGACTCTGTGGTAATGCACACATTACACTTGAGAGCCTATACATACACATGAGAGCCTAATTATGTACGAGTTCGGCATATTTCTTTTACAAATAGACCGGTTTAGTAATTGGTGTTGCCGTAGCAGGCAGATCACAGGAATGATTCCATGTGGGAGAAAGTCCTCACATTTTATTTTTTCAGAACAGCACTGACTTCGGACATTGTACACACTTCTGCGTTTTAGCAGTTTTGTCCTTTTCCTCTTATGCACAACCTATTATTCTATCTACTGTTGAGGTTTGTAAGGGTACATTCATGTTATTTATGTCTGCAAATGGAATGAATGTGTTACAGAGAATGTACTTCTACATATTGATGTATGCATGTGTGTATGCATATATACTTATAACAAATTTGCTGACCTCCATGAGGCAGTCCACTTAGAACCAGCCCATCCAACCCTGGCACGCCTGGATCCATAATTTCATACCCATAGTTGCTCCACCCCATCCGAGTTCAACATACATGCATACCATCCATTGTCCAGTTGCTTTCGCAGCCATGACACACCTCCACACATTGCCCCCTCCCAAGCATTAGGGGCCCTACACGTATGTTGTCCCAACCCATGTATTCTCAGGCTCTCCCACCATTTAGTCCTTGAACATACCTGCCCTTGCTTGAGTAATGGTCGGGTGGCCAAACATCCTATCAATTTTTGGGTAGTCCCACCAGGGACTACCCTCTGATTGTAAAGTAGACTTAGCAGATCAACAATGTTACTCCCACTGGTAATATCCTGCCTGTGGTGTGAGTAGCAGTGCTTTGCTCACTACTGCCCAGCTTGATATTACATATTCTGACAGTGCTATATAATACTGGGGTTGCTGTTGATTCCCTTCTCATTCCTTTTGTATGCTTTATTGTTACGTATGTCATTCATTTTATATATATATATATATATATATATATATATATATATATATATATATATATATATATATATATATATATATATATACATACTTATATACTTACACTGACACTGACAAAAGAAAGTTCTACTGTGAACTTCAAGAAATACATTCCAACAAACCCAAACAATTCTGGTCCTCAATCAATAGACTCCTATCCCCAGGAACAGCCAAAACTCCCTCCCCACTAAATGCTGACCCAGACACCCCTCACCAAACTGCAAATGCTTTTAACTCTTTCTTTATCGAAACTATTCAATCTCTTGCTAAACAACTGAACACTAATAACTTCTATCCTCCAAACAATCTAGTAGACTCTTCTTACAACTTCTCTCTACAACCTATCTCTACCTCTTTCATCTATAGACTTATTTTTAAACTGAAACCCTGTACCCCCTCTGCTGACAAACTCCCTTCCCTTTTTCTGCAAAAGGCAGTCAAAGAAATTGCATACCCAATAGCTATACTCATAAATAGGACCATCCAAGAGGGAACCATCCCTGATATTTGGAAAGTATCTCATATTATCCCACTACACAAAGGCGGTGACTCTATTGACTTCTCCAACTTTAGACCAATTGCTCTTCTCTCACCTTTAGCAAAGATTATGGAGAAATGTATTCATCAGCAACTTGTACAGTATCTCTCTTTACACAACATTATAGCTGACTGTCAACATGGCTTTAGACCACATCATAGCACCACCACTGCTCTCCTTTCCTTTATTGATACCATTAACAGCAATCGCAACAATAATCTTTTCTCTTCTGCTCTATTCATTGACCTCTCAAAGGCATTTGACATGGTTAACCACTGTTCCTTAATTAACATCCTTGAATCCCTCTCATTTGATACTCTTACCATCAAATGGTTTAGTTCTTATCTCAGCAACAGACAACAAGCCGTTCTCTGGGACAACCACATCTCCTCCTTACTGCCCATTTCTATTGGGGTGCCTCAGGGCTCTATTCTTGGTCCACTTCTCTTCTCCCTCTACATTAATGATCTCCACTCTGTAATTCCTCAAGCCACCTGTATTCAATATGCAGACGACTCCACTATTATTTGTTTAGCTTCCTCCTCCTCTGATCTAATCTCACTAACTCAAAATATCTTTAACACAGTAGAAACATGGTTTACTCAACGATACCTTTTCCTTAATGCTAAAAAAAACAAACTTCTTCTCTTCACCCCCACTATTTGTACCCCCCCCCCACTCAATTTCACCATCTTGTCAAACAACAACACTGTCATCTCTCCTGACTCTACAACTAAACTGCTAGGAATAACCATTGATAACAATCTCTCTTTTGATCAACACATCAACAACACCATCAAATCAGTAAATAGAAAGATAGGCTCCTTATATCGTATTAAACCATTCCTCACCCCATCAGCTAGAGCTACTACTGCCCACTCCCATCTTTTATCTACTCTCTTCTATGCCTCTCCTATCTTCACTAACCTCAAGAAAACTAACCTAAACAAACTAGCAACTTGCTACAATAACATTGCCCGCTTCGCCACTGGTAACCCATTCAGAACCCATCACTGCCTTAACCTGAAACTTTTAGGCTGGCTAGAACTACAAAACTATATTATAATCTCTCAACTTACTATTGCCCACAAAATTCTGTACCATCCTGATAACACCCCTATACTATCACAGCTTTTACTCCCTTATAACAATCTTACCTCCCTTTGTTCCTCTTGTAAATTCCTGACCAAACCTATAAAGGCTCAAACTTAGTTGGTGACTCTCTATTTACTAATACTGTAGGCCGAGTATTGAATTCGCTACCTAGGGATCTAACTCTAATCACATCCCTACCCCTCTTCAAACAACAAATCAAACTGCACTTCCAAAATCACTGGCTTTGCTCATGTAAGACACCAGACTGATTTCTCTCCCCCCTACCTGACATTTTACCATACTTTGTGCGTAATACTTAGCAATTTCCTTTCTTTCTCCTTCCAGTCCTTCGATGCTCTGATCTACTTCTCTCTCCTCTCCCATCTCCTCTTGTTAGTCCTTTTCTTTTCTTCTCTTACTTCCTAACTAATGTCTCCTCCCTTTATCTTACCTAACACTACTCCTCCTCCTACTTCTCCTCCCACTTGAACTTTTATTTTATTATAGCAGAAGATTTAAGGTATAGCCTGTTTGTATTAAATAAGATGCTTTGAAACTGATTTAACTTTAGTCATGACTACTATTGAGTATGTGCCTTAATTTTTGTTGATTTTATTCACCATTTTTTATTATTATTACCAATTTTTATTACAAATTTTCTTTATTTCTTTTTATTCTATGCGTTATTATTATCATGTCTCTTGTTATGTTTTATGTGGAGCTTTTCTCCCCGGGCCTCTACTGAAAATGGAAATATATCCAGCTAGACTAGCCCAGTCAACAAATGTAAAATAAATAAAATATACATTTCCTGTGCTGGGCACTGCTTACACCCATGCAAGCGCACTCAGACTTGCTTACTGGTACTTATATATGTTTACTGCTGCTTATTTGTGCTTACACCTGCTTACTAGTGCTTTATTCATTATGATAGTACCACTTTGATTAAATGACATTTAGTTAAACATCTCATGTGATACTCTTATGTTGGTTCTACAGCAAAACGACATTCATTCCACATGGAAAATGATATGTGCTATTGTTGGGCTTGAACCGTGAATGTCTGTTCGTTAGGTGGATATTCTAAACACTACACTATTGACATTTTCATTGATTCCACATGTTTTTCTCTATTTGAATGATCTTGATGTGTAAGGTACGCTCGGCGGAGGGCAACAATGCGCAAACATGCTGCACTTTGCTTACACTTTTGATATTGCAGCAATACAAATGTATAATAGGGACACAGGGAATCTAATTGTGAAAGTTCTAGGGACGGGACTCAACATTCCACTACGTGCTTGTGTGTTTACTACTTTGATTTTATTTATTTCACTGTTCATGGACACTCTTGGCATCCACAGACATTGAATTACTGACTTACTATTAGTGGTGGGCTCTAATAGTAAGCATAGCAGGTTGTGCAACTGTCAGGGCATGTTTATGCCTCCGATGAACACTTGTGCACACCCCCTGTACTCACACATGTTTCCTGTGCACATCGAGGGTGCGGCGGCATGCCATTATACATATTCATATGGCGCTGCTGCACCATCTGTAATGAGGGCACTCAGCACAAGGCTAAAACCATCCTTGCGCAGAGCTTCTTGAATCCTGGGGAAAAACATTATTCTCAAGTGCAATCTCAGTAAATAAACTCACTAAATCAATTTGTTTATTACTGTAAGAACCTTGGGCCAGATTCAATAATGCATACACTAGCCCCCAGATTCTCAAAAGCTTGCACGGACTGCACGATCGGTCCAGGAGCTCTAGCAGGCATTATGTCTGCATGCAATCCAGGAACAGCCTATAAGGGCGTGCACGAGAGCTCCTGCACTAAGCCTGCACGGACAAAGCCCTTGTATACAAATCATCCAATTTTCAGGAGAAATCCATGCAAATGAGGTGATTTTTGAGATCCAGGAAGCTTGCGACCATCTGTGCAGGACTAGTGCAATCAGCAGAAATGTACTCGGTTAGTAACCTACTACATTTACGGAGCTATGATAGCTCCAAATAAAGGCTGCATATCATGTAGTAAGCATGCCAATGGCCAAGTATAAGGCCATTGGCATTGCAAACAATACAAAAATTTAAAAAAGTCAACTTTTATTTTTTTTTAGCTGATCTCGACTGTTTAAGTGTAGGGCAGCGGCGCGCAAACTGGATCGGGTGGAAAATAACAAAATGAACCTAAATTAGGCAGTCTAACTAAAATCAGTATTCTGCCATGCAACTCAATGGCAGCCAGAAGACAACCTGGCCAATGAGTAGTGGTTGCTAATGAGGGAGGCTCTGTGTGAGACATGTAACTATGCATTAGCAGGCAATCCTATGCAACTGATGGGAAGGATAGTGGATCCCAGTTTTCCCCAGGATGTGAGTCAGGTCCCAATAGTGTAAGAGTAGGAATAGTGTGGTGCAAGCTTAGGAGGTAGGTGACATCATGGGTGTGTGTATCAGGCATACTGTAAGTGGATTGGAGCCCTGTGGCTCGGGTTTGCTCCTAGCTTAGCAAAGCTGAGCTATGGGGTGTGTCTAAACCTGCCTAGTACTGTTTACAAAGCCTAAGTGGGTGTGAGTGCCACGTACTGGGTTGTACAGGAAGAAAAAAGAAGTTTAACTAGGAAATAGCAGCAGTGTGCACATTTGAGCACTCTGCTTGTGCAGTGTGCACACAGGCTTAAACAGGAAGGCAATGGGAAGGGAAAACAGCAGTAGGAAGGTAATCAAGGAGAACTAGGTTAGCTGGCAGGTGAAATGTATCAGAATCAGCCAATTACACAGGCAGCAGACCAGCCCAGCCCAGAACACAGGTATAAATTAAGCAAACACCTTCCTCTATGGTTTTTCCCACACTCTACACCACCGGTGTATACAAGCGGGGAAATTTTAACTAACAAACCTACAAAATAAGAAGGGCTACAGCAGGCAACATAAAACAACATGTGCAAGAGGCTGAGGATGGTGAGGATGTGAATGCTACCGAACAACTCACAATGAGGAGACGGAGAAGAGTGTACAGAGCCAGGGTAACCTACCAGGGCTACATGAGCTGAAGATAGTGGAGCGCTATCGGGTGGACAGAGATCTCCTACAGCAAAGTGTTGAGCTGTGCTGGCCACAGCTGTCACACCAAACTGACCGAAGGGAACCCATCCCAGTGGATACCAAGGTATGTGTAGGCTTAGGTATACTAGCCACAGGTACCTCCCAAAGCACAACTGGGGATATCATGGGGATTTCACAGCCATCAGCATCCAGAGTATTCCACCAGTTCCTGAATGCCATGTCAGCACATTCCAGTGAGCATGTATATTTCCTAAACACCTGTGAGATGTTGACCAGCAATATGTGTCTCTTCCACCAAATAGCGGAATACTCTAGGGTAGCTGGTGCTATAGACCGGATGCACATATGCATCAAAGCACCACTTGGTGAGCAGGGTATAGCCTACATCAAATGCAGGGGCATCCTCTCCATCGACTGCCAGGTCATATGTGATGCCCAGGGCATTATAATGAATGTGTGTGCTGGCTGCCCAGGAAACTATGACGATTCCCACATATGGCATCTGATGCAGCTGTACCAGAGATTTGCCAGTGGGGACATCCCCTATGGTCACCTAGTGGGGGATGCTGGGGACATCCCCTACGGTCACCTAGTGGGGGATCCTGGGTACAAACTGGAGCTGTGACTGATGACACCCATCAGAAATGCACATACATCTGAACAACAATGCCATAATGAGGCACATGCACAGGCCAGACATATAATAGAGGGTGTGTTTGGGAAGCTCAGGTCATGGTTCCAGTGTCTGGACGCATCCAGTGGAACCTTGCAGTATTCACCAGCTACATGTACCCAAATTGTTATGGTATGTGCTATGCTACACAATATGATCCTGTGGAAACAGCTGTAGCAGAAACAGCATGGGGCAGGGCCACACAGCCACCCACCAATGCCAAGGCCTGCACAAGCACAGAGTGACCCAGAGGAGGGACAACCTGAGCCTGCCCCAATAGGCAGAAGGAGGCATGCCCAGTATGCCCTGCCCTTGGCAAAGATGCAATGCATATCACATGCACTGACACAGTAAGGACCCAGGGAATGACGCCTCTCTCTGACTCACACATACAGCAAAAGGGATGCCAAACATGACACTATTTGTGCTCAACCATGTATAGGGAGTGTACTATGTGCATCCAACATGGGCAGCCCACCAGCACCATCCGCAAGTCTGGCACATCCTCAAGGTAAGTCAATCAACCTACCAATTGCCAAATGGAGTAGAATGTGTCGTTACCTGTAACTATGGTATGAATGTGAACATGCAAGGGAATTGGATGGCTGAATGTTATGGCAGCAGACAGTAGACACCCATAGTGACACCATGACATCTGTAACACATACTGGACTCATCATAGTAGCCAGTACTACACAGGGTGACAAAACCCACTGCAGGAAATGTGCTGAGCGACATATGTGTCCATATGACCCACACATGCCAGTTAGGATGATTCACATACCCAACAACAATTTCAGCCAGCAGGACAGGTGTAGACAAATCCAAACAGAGCATGTGGCGTGGCCCCAGAATGATGGCTATGGTTACCCCCCCCCCCAGGCCTACACAGACAGACCACAACAGGGCAGCCAATGGGATGTTAGTTCTGAAGGGTAGGAAGTCAGACAATAATATGTAGAGCAACCAAAGCCACGATCTGTAGTACACTGGTATGCCTCTAGTCAGCATGATAGTTAGCAATACAGAATGAAATGGAGTACCTGACATACCAGTACAGTCATAGCAAATGTGTACAAGTGTCATGTGTGCCCCCCACATCAAACATAGTAATGTAATAACAGTCAGGTGTTCCCCCACAACCCTGTGTAGAAATGTAGAAATAGTCAGTTGTGCCCCCCCATCCTACATAGTAATATAATAACAGTCAGGTGTGCCCCCCACTCCTGTGTAGAAATGTGGAAACAGTCAGGTGTGCCCCCCTGCTATGCAGAAATGTAGTAACAGTCAAAGCCAAATGATCGATGGATACCCTGCAGAGACAGCTTGCTGCCTGTCTGATTACAACACAAAGGTCAGCACTGCAGCACAACTTACCTGTACACGGTCCACACATTCAATACAGACAGCCATACTGGGCATGCTCACACATGTAGAGAAATTAAGGCAATGTCAGTCAACAACATACTGAAAGGTCATACTGGGCATGCTCACACACTTAAACACATGAAGGCCATGTCTGCAAACACCAATGGACCAGACATATCTGACAGTTGCAGTTGTTAGTGCAGACACTCATCAGTATGCACCACTCATGTCTTCACACCCAGTGGATAGGAATACAGACATATATGTCAGTACAACACACTATAATAAGCCAAAGGTAGACATACATAGATGTGTGGAAGAGGGTGACTGTGACAAGGAGCCATCCAGGCCTGTCTCACCCAGCACACAGGTAAAGGGCCCCAAACACATAAGGTGCAGATGTCACTCACTGCAGATACTAGTCACCATTATCTGTCAGGATCACAGACTATGTGGTGCACGTGACAGCTGTGCAACATGACTGTACAAGGAAGTAGTCATCTCGCAGCTGTATACACGTACCTGTGAAATAAGACCCCGTGTGTACCCGCATGTGGCATGTCAATCCCTAGATAAATGGATTATGGCCCATGCACACACCGCCCTCCCCATCACTCTAATATGATAAGCCTGCTTGAGGTCATCCAATGTGAAATACACCTTTGGGAGAGTTGTAGCCCAGTAATCTCTGTGACGTGTCCCATAACTGTGTACTGCTGTAATGTGATAAGCTAGTTAGTTAGGAGTTCTAACCTCAGATTTGGCAAGTTTGTGTACGTGTCTGACTGTGAAGAGAGCAATGCTTTTTAGGCTAGTCATATTCTCTAGAATTCAAATGCTCAATATTTGCAAGGATGCTGATGTCATCCACCTTGTACTACACCTCTGGGAAGCTGTAGCCCAGTAATCTCTATAGCGTGTCCTGTAACTGCGTAACACTGTAATGTGATAAACTAGTTAGGTAGGAGTACTCTTCCCAGACATGGCAACTGTGTGTGTGTGTGTGTGTGTGTGTGTGTGTGTGTGTGTGTGTGTGTGTGTGTGTGTGTGTGTGTGTGTGTGTGTGTGTGTGTCTGTCTGTGTAGAGAGCAATACTTTTTAGGCTAGTCACATTCCCTACACTTCAAATGCTCAACCTTTGCAAGGCTGCTGATGTCATCCACCTTGTATGGGAAACTGTAGTCCAGTAATCTCCATAGCACATCCTGTAACTGCATACCACTGTAGCGTGAGAAACTAGTTAGGTAGGAGTACTACTCCCAGCCATGGCAACTGTTTGTGTGTGTGTCTGCCTGCGTAGAGAGAAATGCTTTTTAGGCTAGTCACACTCCCTACAATTCAAATGCTCAACCTTTGCAAGGCTGTTGATGTCATCCACCTAGTAATACACCTTGGGGAAGTGGTAGCTCAGTAATCTCCACAGTGCGTCCTGTAACTGTGTACCACTGTAGTGTGATAAACTTTTATTCCCAGACATGACAAGTGTGGATGTATGTGTTTGTGTGTGTTCCTTTGTCAGTGTAGGGAGCAATGCTTTTGAGTTCATTCACAGACACTACAACCTCCAATGGTCCACTTTGACAAGTGTGCCGATGTCATCAACTGTGAAATACACCTTTAGGGAAAGGATAGGCCAGTAATCTCCATGGTGCAAAGTAAATGCTAGACTTTGGTAAGGCTGCTGATGTCATCCACCCCGAAATACACCTCTGGGAAGGTTGCAGCCCAGTAATCTCTGTAGCATGTGCCATAACTGCATACTGCTGTAGTGTGATTCAGAACTCTGTTAGGGTTCTATACCCACCCATGGCAGTACTGAATGTTTTGTGTCTATTTCAATGTCTGTGTAGAAAATTATGCATTAGGGGCTAGTCACACTCAGTACATTTCAAATGCTGTACTTTGGCAACCCACTGATGTCAGCCAATGTGTTATACACCTTTGCAGAAGGAGTCCTCCAGTAATCCCCATGGTGTATCCTATAACAGCTCCATGCTGTAGTGTGTTAGAGATGTTTGTTAGTGGTTCTATATTCACACATATCGGTTCTGGATGCTATGTGTGTGTTCCCCTGTCTGTGTAGGGAGCAATGCATTTTAGGCTAGTCACACTCAATACATGTCAAATGCCCTACTTTGGCAATCCTGCTGATGTCAGCCAAAGTGATATACACCTTTGGGGAAGAAGCACTGCAGTAATCACCATGGTGTGTACTATAACTGTGTAGTGTAATAAACTAGTTAGGTAGGGGTTCTACTCCCAGACATGACAGGTGTGTGTGTGTTTGTACCTTATATCTTGTGTGGAGGTGGTTGTGAGTGTGTGACACCTGGGCCCGATGTGTGGTGGGTTTTGCAAATTTCTTATATGGTGACCCTAGTAAATATCACAGTGTACACCGCACAGGGATAACAGCTGTGAAATAGCCAAGAGGCTGGGGTGCATATCCATGCACATACATGTGACATCAAGGCCAGGCAATCACAGTTAGCAACCCCAGTATTACACAGAGCACACTCTCAACTCATGTCTCATTCACACACACATGCTAAGGCAACAGCCAGTATTTGTGTAGTACACTGCATATTGGCGACTGATAGTAACTATGGTGTGAATGAAGTGGCCTACAGAGGGCATGGCACCCTGTCCATCAGTACAATAGGCACATAATTGCAGAGAGTGCGCCTTCAGTATGTTTCCCAATGGATGCCTGCAACAACTGTGGTTCCATCACATGTGATCCACAAAGGACATACCATGCCTTACACACATGCCCTGTATGGACAGATGCCACTGACACCAGGGAATACCTGTAGCATGCTAACAATGTAGGTGCAGGGTCAACCTGCTGTCCATTACCTGGCCCCGCCACATGAGG
>NC_056743.1:1382401411-1382443911 GCF_019279795.1 Protopterus annectens
TGGCTGCCCTGCACAGGTGTTTGTGGACAGCTGAAGACCATACCTGATGAGTTGTGCAGTTCACTGTCTCCAGCCACGGACACGTTGACTGTGCCTGCCAGGGGTTCCATGGGCACTTGCAGTTACAAGCGATGAAGTGCTACTCTCACCTGCTGATGACATTTGTCCACTGATACCACATCCCTCCTGGGACTGACCAGGACCACATGCATGTGGCCTGCTGTGGTGTGATGTGGACAGCACACCCCCCCAAACTGCCAGGGCTGCTACTGCCACTATGGGAGCCCCTTGGTGTCCTAGCACACCCACGTTGAGTGCCAGATGTTGGTGTTACTGGCCCACGTCCATGCAGGTGTTGCCACATCCCCACCATATGTTGAAGCACGACCACACCATGGCTGATGGGGGCCATCATCTCATAATGCTGTCTATCAGCTTCCTTGGTAGAAGCATGGATGGCAGCTGCCACTTCACAGAGGTTGTCACCTACAGATGTGAGTGCAGCCCTCGCAGCCTAAAGCCCAGTCTGGTGTAATGCTCAATACGTGCCTGCACCACCATTACAGCCTGGGACATGCTTGTACTGGTTGCAACTATCTTGCCCATGCCAGGGGCATGATGTCCAGCGGCCCTACCATGAGCACCCTGGGACATCTGCCTATGTGGTAGCCTGCCGGACATCTGACTATGCCTACTGTGACTGGACACGGTAGGCATGGTTACCACACTATCCTGTGCACTGCCACTGAATGCCATCTGTCCCTCTGCTATGGCCATGGGTGCTGGGATGTGTATAGGCACTGTAACTGTGTGCGGGGGTGGGTTGGCTAAAAGGGAGTGTCAAATGTTGGCACAGTTTCGGCCCCTGACAACCCTGCCTGTGCCTCACCATTATCATCATCATCATCACCATCATCATTGGTGTCTGTATGGACACCTACATTACATTGGGTGCAGGAGGGACCCTGACCCACCTTGCCACCTGTGTGGGAAAACAATAACCACACTTTTAAACCTGTAGAGCATTGCTTAACAGTACACACACATACACACACACACACACACACACACACACACACACACACACACACACATACACATCTCCATACTACCTATCTGTCCATGGCTTTACAGACAGTCCCATGTATATGTCCATGTTACCCCATCCTGCATCACACTTGTTAACATACACACATTGCTACCACTCATTAACATCACAGTCCTCTAAATGCCCACACAAGCAGCCATAACACAAGGCCTGTTGCTATATTACCTGCCTGACCTGTGTGTAGTGGAGTAACATGGCCTCAATGCTGTCATTCGGTACACACCCTCTGTATGGCTGGAATGATGTGCATGACCCCTATATGTGTGGGCTACTATGTTGTACCCATAATAGCTCCCACTGGTGTGTCATGTGCATGTAATGCTCAGTAAATGCCGGATATGTTGCTCTGTTGGCCCATTATGCGTCAGCTGAAATATGTGGATACACTCCCTGGTGTTGACTATCACTTCCCCAATGCATCTGTAGAGCTGCATGTATGGGCTGTAGGTGACCTCTCCACTGACAGCAATATTAAGTGTGTACCTGGGGTCTATCTTCCCTCTGGATGCCTTATCCAAGCTACAGGCCGTATTATACTAATTGCTGTCCTGTGAGTACATGACAGGTATTTCTGGTGTGCAATGTGGCACTCCATGTCCATGTACTGCATGGTCCCAAAGAGGGGTACAGTCATATGAACACCCCACAATCCCACGTGCATACATGACCACACACACAAACACAAACATGCACACACGCATCTTACATGCATCTACCTCACACCACTTCACCAGAGTCACCCTGCAGTCAAACTAACTAACCACCAGGATGCACACACACACACACACACACACACACACACACACACACACACACACACACACACACATACAGGTGAAGCTGCACAATGATCGTACACACAGTCCTCCAATTACCCATCTGTCAACATGCAGAACATATGGTACAGAACAGCATGCAGTTCAGCTATACTCACACCATGCTAGCACCTGTATACATGTGTATAGGTTCATAGGTTCATAGGTTTATACTAGGCTATCTGCCCTAAGGCATTTATAAGCCTAGCCCAAATTTTTGTGGCTTACGCCACCCCTTATATGAAAAAATACTGTGCCCATTAGTTTGTTGTGCCTCTGTCCAGCAGTGACACAGAGATGATTCCCGGGGTAAACCTACGATCTCCCATCCACAGGTCTAGATTTCTCTTGAACAGAGTCAGCGAGGTGCTCTGCCTCACATGGACCGGGATTTTATTCCACAGCATAGGGAGTCTCTGAGTGATAAATCTATCCCTCCAGCACGTCCTATGTATATCCATGCTAAGGTTTAAGTCGCTTGTTCTAGTGGTTTTGGTGGATTTGGATTTTTTGAGGTGGAGCATGTCCATTAATTCCGGGTTGGACATGGCCTTGTATGTCAGGCACATGTCACCTCTGAGCAGACGGTATGCGACTGAATAGAGCTGGAGTTTCTTCAATCTGGCAGCATATGACAGATTTTGGAGTCCCTTTATCCTTTTGGTGAGGAACTTTTGGGGTCTCTCCAATTGCTGCAGATGTCGGGTGAGATGCATCCCGAATGGGGCATTGTACTCGATCATTGGTCTGATAAGTGAAGAGTACAGGGGAACAATGACCTCACTAGATCTGGATGTGAATCCCTTCATGATCAGGTGGGTAATGTAGAAGGTCTTTCTAACCACTTTAGCAACATGAGTGTCAAAAGAAAGGCCACTGTCAACCTGGGTCCCCAGGTCCCTGATAACCTCTTCTGTGCTTAGTGGATTGCCACCTATATGGTAGCTTGGGGTTACCTTGTTTTCCCGAAGGGTATGACTATACATTTTTTGGCGTTTAACTTCAGGCCATGGCTCTGGCACCAGCTATCTGTTTCCGTGAGTCCCTTCTGAAGGATATCCGTGTCCGATGCACTTTCCACTGTGGCGCCCAGTTTGCAGTTGTCTGCAAACTTTGTCAGCCAAAGTCCTCCCATGTTGGCCTGTACTTCTGAGAAGTAGATGCCAAACAATAGGGGGCCAAGGACCAAGCCCTGTGGGACACCACTTGTGACCGGCTTGGAGTCTGACATAGCGCCAGCAACTCTAACCCTGTGGGTTCTGTCCTTAAGCCAGTTTGCAACCCATCTTGTGACATATGGGTTTACATTTAAGCTGGTAAGTTTTCTACAATACCAGTGGGGTATTGTGTCGAAGCCTTTGCAAGGTCAAGGTAGGCTGTATGGACTGCCTTTCCCTCATCAATGGCCTTGGTGACTGTTTCAAGAAGTCGACCAAGTTCAAAAGGCATGATCTTCCCTTGACAAAGCCAAACTGGGTCGGGTCCAATGTCTGCAAGTCCCCTATATCTTTGTTTATGAGCTCCATTATGATCCTCTCCATAGCTTTGCAGACTAGACTTGTTAAGCGTATGGGGCGGTAATTACCAGGTTCCGTGAGAGGCCGCCTTTGTGGAGTGGGACCACAGTTGCCGTACTCCACTCCTTGGGCACGTATCCTGTGGTAAGGCTGAGATTAAATAGCTGCCTTATGCGGGTTTAATTCCTCATTTAGCTCGTGTAGCACACAGCCGGGGACACCATCCGGTCCCATTGATGCTGTGTTTTTAGCTTTAGAGAGAGCAGCTTTCACCTGCGCATTTGAGATGTCCGGGAGGCTACACTCGGCTGGGATAGTTATCTCTCCTTTAGGGGAGAGGGTGAAGTTTGCACTGAACCTGTCTGCCAGTATGTTGGCAATGTCTGTGGGTTCAGTGATTTTGTATAATTTTGGACTAATTCTGAGCATATCTGGGAGTTTCCACCCAGGTTCCTAACATAGCTGAAAAAGGCCTTATGATTGTCCTTTGAATCCATGGCAATTTTCTCTCAAAATTGGCCTTAGTTGATTTTATGAGTGCTCGTATTTTTTTACTAATAATGATCAGGGGTGACTTCCCTTTTATGGATTTTGTTCTATCATGTAATAGCTTTCTCCTCTTATTGTAAAGTTTGTTAATGGCTGGGGTCCACCAGACTGGACGTTTGCCCTTTGTGGAAAGAGTCTTGGTTTTATTTGGGATTGCCTGATCCATGCAGTCCTGGAGGTGTTCATAGAAGGCTTTTGTAAGGGCTTCCTCAGCTTGGGTTGTGGTTTCCACTGGCTCAGGGACCTTGAAGGATACCACACCAGTCTTGAGTAGTGTGAAGTTTGCTTTAGAGAAGTTCTTCACTATGGTCTTTTTTGTTTGGGGTGGGGGCGGGATGTGGATTTCCAGTGAGATTAGTTTATGATCAGATCTCACCAATGAGGGATATACTTCCGGTGTGGAGCATTTTGTCCCCATGTTTGTGACAATGAGATCTAGTATATTTTCTCCTCTCGTGGGAACAGTGACTAGTTGTTCCATGGCATTTGAATTTATGAACTCCAGGAACCGTTGGGCTAGAAAGTTAGGGCTTGAGTAATGCTCCCAGTCTATATTCGGGTAGTTGAAGTCACCCAATATGATGGTGTTTGGAGATACATTTATACCCTCCAGTGTCTTCAGGAAGGCTGTGTGGGGTTCCGGAGTTTGAGAGGGTGGCCTGTAGCATGCTAGAATTTGTAGAGCAGTTTTGCCTATGGTTAGTTGCACCTGGATGGTTTCCAAAGCTTCGTGCGTTGCCACCAACCTGGAGATGTGGGTATCCTTTATGAATATGGATACACCCCCTCCTTTTGTGGTGTGGTCTGGGTTTTGGGGCCGGAACGCATGATATGAGGTAAAACCTAATAGTGCCGGGGTGCTCTCAGGAGCCTTGAACCAGGTTTCAGTTACAGCACAGACATCGATGTTCTCCATACTGAGAAGGGCCTCGAGTGCGTGCATTTTGAGATTTAGACTTCTGGCATTGAGCAGCATTACCCTCAGTTTCTTCCCATTTTTGTTTTCTAGCACTGTATAATGCATGTGCTGTGACTAGGTGATGCCCCTTCCCATGGATACCTCTGCACCCATGTACACATTATTGCACCTGTTCTGCACCCTGCTGTGTACTGTGCACAACAACTCACAGGTGTCCAACCCATTGTGGAATGTGTAGTACCATGTCAGATATGCCAGCTGTACCTCTCACAGCACCTATGTGTTTCAGCAACACATACCTGGAATGATATGTGGACTGTTGTCATTGGTGAAAGCCTGATGCCTGATTAACAGCTGTCAACATCAACAGACCATGTATGGCCACTGCAGAAATGTTTACACTGACAAAAATCAGAACATTCCATGGCTATGGGGGGGTGTACACACCTTTATTGCTTTTACACACATCCGTGATCTGCAATGGGACCACAGCACTGCAGATCTTAGCTGTACACATGCCCAGTATGTAACATATGTCCTGCTCTTTCACATGCAGTGTCTACAGATTGTGTTAGATGTGCAGCTGCTGACCACAATGCATGCACACCATGTAGGGATATGTGTGCAAACCCTTATCATGACGGTTTATCACACCTCTTGTTGTGTGTACTACAGCAGTCGCTGCTTATGGTGGGGATGTACCAGCATGGGCCTTCTGCAATTGCCAGTGTATGTTCAGCCTACCCTACACATGTCCCCCTATTCTGCATGATTGCAAGGTCTACTCATGTGCACATTCCATGGTATTCACACAATGGTGTCACTATTGCAGTGAGGGTAAGGTTATGACTGTCACAGGTCCTGGACCTGACTATATGCAGATAAAGCCATTCCTATCATCCTTTGGATCCCTGCTGCAGTGCACTGGTGTTTCATGCTTAGACCCCCCCCCCCTCAGCATTTATGCAGCTGCATGACAGGTAAGCATCTTGCAGTATCCCATACACTGAACACCACAGGTTGCAGCTTAGACCCAGCTGATAATGTGGACTACTGTAATGCCATATACCATAGTGTATCTCAGCAGTAGTTGGCATTGCCCTACAGTTATGTACACTGGTGTTGCACTGTATATGGGTGTTGTTCAGAACATGTCACTACTGTAGGCCATGTCTACCAACAGTATGTTACCCTCTG
This sequence comes from Protopterus annectens, assembly GCF_019279795.1. NCBI lineage: Eukaryota > Metazoa > Chordata > Ceratodontiformes > Protopteridae > Protopterus > Protopterus annectens. Next base: position 1,382,407,517 of record NC_056743.1, read on the forward strand.
TGGACACATTCCACAATGACAGGATGTTAGTTATCATTCAGTTGTGTGACATACCCTTTCAATACACTATCATGCTCACCCCTGTGAGACCATGCATTTCACAGCAAAAGTACATGCACATTCACAGTATGCATTCAGGGTAGGTTTGTTAGATGTGTGCATGGAATATAACATCACTATTACATGTCCGGTGTGTTGGCATGCATATACATAAGACATACCAGCTTCAGGCTGCTGCCTTGCTGTTACCCCGGAAGGACCTACATAAGTGGGTGAGAGATGCAATGTCAGTGGCCACACCTGTGGCACTGCTACAGGCTAGGTACAGTACTACCATACATTAACCATAAATTCCCACAGCACTACCACATCTGGACATCTGTTTATCACTACAATGCAGCAACACAATATTTGTATAACATATCAGATATGCATGATCTACCTGTACCACTGTGGATATTTACACAACAGTGGTCTACCGATGTGCCCTGTGTTCTTACCTGAAAGTTCCTCGACTGGTGTGTGGGTGACACCCATGTCCATGAAGGGGTCCAGTAGTTGATGGTGTTCTTGGATGGGCAGGTCCCACGAGGCTGGCCAGGAGCTCCTTCACACGTGTTGAGGGGGATGGATGGCATGGCCCCTCCTGTGGTGAGGTGATCACCCCGGCCTGCAGCAGCACACTGATGGGCATTGCAAAGCAGGTCAGTACAATGATGCTGGACCTGCTCATAACTGCGGTTGTGCAGTCCAACATCATTGACCCTGTGGACTAGGTTGTTCCACAAGGCAGTCTGCTCCTGCTGCTCATGTGCAGCCCTGCCAAACAGCACTGGATAGTGCTGGATCAAGTGTGATATCACCAGATCAATCTCCGCTTGGGAATAGGTGGGCAACCATGCATGTGCCATCTTGGCTGAAAGACATAAAGATGGAAACAGGTCTGAGAAACCCATACAGCAAAGTTACAACAGTTCATAATACACATCTCTGTCAACTCCCCCCACCATATTAGCTTCAACAGACTATACACACAACTCATTAGGTATGGCTACAGCTTAACTACCATTTGGACAGATTGTATAGTGTACCACACCTTCTGCTATGTGATTGTAGCCATGTCCCCTGTGTGGAAACTAACATTGCTGGCCTGTTACAGACTATTCACTTGCATGCCATCGTCAGGGCCACTATGGTTACATATATGCCAGTGGTATGGCTGCTTTGAGATTGCTGCACATCTGACAGTCTGTGTTATAGGGGGGTTCTATGCATGCTGTTGGCCATGTACCAAGATTGTGTAGACTATTACTACCAATAAATGTACTATGACAGTGACACAGTAACATGTATATGTTCCATTGGCCAGCTGATCCACCTCTTCACACACATCTGACCAGGATACCTGGCCACATCACATGTGTGTGGCAACCTGGTGCCTCCTTGTGCAATGTTACAGCAATACCATCAGGTGGAACCACCCAGGGGATGTTGGCCCACCCCCTCTCAGGGCATACACCCACATGTTCCTGTCCCCTGAGCTCAGGTCTAGGGTCTGTTCCATACCAGGCACCACCGACACATGAGGGATGTGCTACATCAGTCTAAGGCATCCAGTACACATTCACATGGCCAACATGCTCCTCCAGCTCACCTGACAGACCTGGCACCTTCAGGACGTGGACTACTGTTGCGAGTGGCAGTTGGTGGGAGCCTTGTTCTCATTGTGCTCATATTGGGGACCATAGGGCATCAACATCAAGGACCACACACACCATCCACAGTGTTTACCCACCACATGTGTCACATACCACCCCTGTAGACTGTCCTCTATATCTAACAATCCTGATCACCTCCATGTGTGTATTTGCCATACTTCCCCATTTTCCCATTGCATACTTCACAGGCAGGGGCATTGTGGTACCAGGACAGGATTAACATGTGACATACCCATCCATGGTGCACACACTGCCAGCTGTAGATATCTGTGTGTATTGCTATGTGTGCTGCTGCCTCACACATAGCACACATCACTGTGGTAGTGATATAGGGGACATGTCTTTCCATACATATCTGTGTGTGTGTGTGTGTGTGTGTGTGTGTGTGTGTGTGTGTGTGTGTGTGTGTGTGTGTGTGTGTGTGTGTGTGTGTGTGTGTGTGTGTGTGTGTTTGTACAGATGTAGACATTTGCATATCTGTATTTATCTATATGTGTGTAGATATATGTGACTTCAGATATATGTGCACATATATATGTCTACACATGGGTCTATGTATATTTCTGGACATACATGCTGATATACATTTATCCCTAGATATTATATCTGTGACATATGTACACATATGCATACCTATATGTGGGATACATTCAGATATCAGCTCCACAATCTCATGACACCTCCCTGCACAGCTGCACTATTCTGCCTTGCTACAACACAGACAGGTGCCACATATGGACATGGCCTGACATTGGTGGTGTATATGTGGGACCTGTTTGCAGGTAACTCTATTACACACCTATGACATTCTGCCATGCTACATTACAGATTCTCCTGAGCATTCTGCCCATGGTGGTTCATGGCTCCCACATGTCCATCATACTGGCATTGCTTCCACCACCGGCTATTGGCCACATCATATGCATAATCCCCATTACACAACACACACTATGATGGCTTACATCCTGTCTTTCAGTGCTGACCTGCGCAATTAACAGCTATGGCCCTCTACCCACAGGAGTAAACACTATTGTCTATAGCAGTTGTTGAGTTGACCATCTTCACATCACCTGCTAGCACATATAATGCATTCCACATCATCTATCACCATAGTATGGACCAGGTACTACATTTTAATACATGTACATATACTTAATGTACCTGTTGTGGGAAGTATGTATTAATGACTGGCAACTGTGAAGATGGCTGTGTTTTCAGCTGTAAATGTTCCGTGAGGTTTTTTTTTTTTCGTTTTTTTTTTCTTTGCTTGCTTTCCCACTCCTGTGAATGGAGTGAGCTGTTTGGGGTAGATTGCAGCCTGGCTTTAGCAGGGGATGCACTTGATCAGGTGATGACCTCTGCACCAATCAGTGTCCTACACTTGCCAACTGCATGCAGCTTGCTGTGTAGTACTTCCAATTACCACTTTCATAGCAACCAGCTACTATAAATCCCTACATCATGAGGGCGTGATCCCTTTACCTTTCCTGTGTGATGGACATCCTTCCTGTGTGTGGGCATCAGTGTTACAGACAGCAGGTAGCAGTACCTCTTCCAGGGGAACTGGCACACTTAGGCCAGCTACATATGTGTAGGAGGTTCCAGAACTACAGACAGAGTGTGAGTAGAGTTGTGTTATGCTTTGTATAGTACTGGTGTTACAGGGTGAATGTGTACATGCTAGTTTACCTTGGAATGCAGTCTTTCTGCATATCTCTCAACTGTGGGCCTATCCTGTTGGTGGCCAGAGGTGTGCCTATCATGTTTTGTCTGTCCGCCACACAGGTCCTGTGTCAGATATGTCACTGGCAGTGTGTGTGTTGAGTGCTATCAGTACATGGCTACATCCATTTATGTTTCTAACCTCAATTCCCTGGCTAAGGGTATGTTGCAGACTATCCTGTAACACCAGCAACTTGCTTAGGGTATGGTAACAGTTTCTCACATATGGGCCTGTGTTCCAGCTTCTGTCCTCCACCTACATGCCAAGCTTTGCAGATATGACGTGCTGACAGGGGTTGTTCTGTAATATTGAGTCTGGAGAGGGATGCACCATAACTGACCTAGGCTGTTACAAAATGTGTGGGTATCAGGGGTGAGCTGCCTTAAGGTATCTTCATGTACAGTACCATATACATCGCCTATATTTACATTACTCACATATATTGAGTTGATGCAGGGCTATTGCCTCCTGCCATACAAGACTGTTCTGTTTGTCAGTGTGCTTGTGATGGTGTCAGTTATGCCTTGTTATGTAATAGTTACATCCCATTTGGTCAGCTGAAGTCTTCAACATCTAGTGAATTTGTACAGAGTGTAGATGGAGGTTACTGAACTATACACCTGTATTACATACTGTTTATTGTTTGGTATCCTGTGGCCCAGTCTGTCTTTACTATTGTACATTATGAATGCATTGGCCTGGACAGTGACAGTTGTTAACCTTTCCAGACTACAGTATTAGTATCAGTATCACTGTTTCACAGTTGTGTTACTCTGTTTATATGGATGTCAGTGTCTGCACAGCTATAAGACATGGCATATAGAACTGTAATAGTACACAAATAAAGGTTTTCCGTTTCTGCAAACCTGTGTGTGGTGTTTTTCCTCTGTGGGTATATGTTGCAGGCAATGATTGTAATTGTATGGGTGGCCCATACAGTATCCAGTTGTTCAGGTGTGAACTGTAGGCATAGTGGCTGTTCCATATTGTGTGAGACTTCTACATATGTATCTTACTGTACATATATCTGCATGTGTCTGTGTAGTCACATGTATATATATATATATATATATATATATATATATATATATATATATATATATATATATACATCTATCTGTATATCTGTATATATGTGTCTGTGTATATATATCCTGGGATGTTGATAGCTTCCATATTTTACATTTTCTATGGGAGCAACACATATGTTACCAATACCAGCCTGACATCATACAGGTGGGTTGTAGTACTGTTTACATGTTGTGCACATGTCATAGCAGGTCCTGCTTATGGGATCTGTAACACTATAGTGTATTGCAGGGTGGACATGTTTGGCTGTGATGGGGGGGGTATGCCTATTCGTATATGACGTATATTGTTTGTGGCGTCTCAACCCCATTAATGGTGCATGTGGACATATTTGTATTTGTCAATCTACCATTGCTATGTAAGTTTCTGTGAGGCCATTTTTTGCTTGGGCTAAAGGGAAGTCTCTCTGTTGATCAGTGGCAGTGAAAAACATTGAGCAGCCTGCCTGCCCCTGTGGGAGTGGTTACTGACTTGAAACTGTAGTTTTATTGGCCATTTTGGGTCAATTCCAAAACTCCTTCATCTTCCTCTCTTAAAACCTGGTTGCCTCGTGGTTTTGGCATCTTTTCAGGCTTGTTGGCTGTTGGTGAAGCACCCACCAAGAGGAGAAAATGCTGAGAGAAGAAAGGAGCCACTTTTGAGATTTTAAGTATTTTTCCTCTGTTTATTTCCTAAGTTTTTCTGCATAGCCGCCTATTTTGAGCATTTTTACACTTGTTAAATTTGATTTCTGCATTAGTAACTGTATTTAGAGCACAACTTAGAGCTGTTTACTGAATTTCCTGTTTGCACTTATTTTTAAAATCGTTTTTTTCTCAAAACTTGCATTTTATCTGTCTTTGGCCTAGCACTCTTGTGTGGGGTCATTTACTGCACTGTTATAACTTGTTGATACTTGTGAACCTCTGCTATCTCTGAAAAAACAAAAAAAAAAATCTTGCTTTTTTCCTACTTTTCTGAGATTTAAAAAAGTTCAGTTACAGGCTTGCTGTTTTTGAACTGTTTGTAAGTTTCTGTGAGGCCATTTTTTGCTTGGGCTAAAGGGAAGTCTCTCTGTTGATCAGTGGCAGTGAAAAACATTGAGCAGCCTGTCTGCCCTGTGGGAGTGGTTACTGACTTGAAACTGTAGTTTTATTGGCCATTTTTGGGTCAGTTCCAAAACTCCTTCATCTTCCTCTCTTAGAACCCTCTTTTGCGCGGTTTTGCGCATTTTTGTGCATAGCCCAACAGCGGGCAGTGCCGTCTAATTGGGTTTAAACTATTCCTGGCTCCACAAAGTCTGCTCTTCACTTTTTCACTTAGAACTGCTCTATCTCTCAATTTAAACACCATATTCTCATTTTAAGGCCCTTTACTGGTCCAATTAAGTAATCCTACAAGTTAGCACTATTAAACCAGAAGCACTACTTACTCTTATACTCTCTATGATTACCCTGTCCTCTATTGGTCCATCTTAAATTCAGTTTCCCTATTACTCTAGCATGTCCAAAAGTCAATCAATGGTTTCCTCTCCAGTCCAGCTGGTGAATCTGGGAATTTTGAGGCAATGTTACAACTGTCTCATGTACACGGACAACCCTCTCCTCCTCCAAACGGGTTCAAATATATGTGAGAGATGCAACTATTTAGCCAAACTGGAGGCTGAGCTCTCTCATTTCAAAACTGGTGTAACCAGTCAGGAGGAGAAGGTAACCTCACACAACACAATTCCAGTATCACATAGTCCCACCACATCAGTGAACCAAACACATAAATACACAAAAACATACTCGGAGGCTCTAAATAAAAATCTACCTAAGCAACAGAGACCTCCAAAGCAGACATCCAAGCAAACGCTACCTCAAAACAAAACACACACAACACGTAACTCACAAAGTCAGTGTGCCAAGCAGCCACAGCCCTTAAGGCTGAATAACACACCTGATACTCTTGTTATAGGTGACTCTATTGTCAGACACACTGATGCCCCGCTCACCAGGCTGAATAAAGAGAAGGTCACGGTGAGCTGCCTGTCGGGTGCTAGGATTCGACACATAACGCAAGCACTCAGGTCACTCCAAAGCAAATACAAATATGACTCAGTCATTGTACATACTGGTGTGAATGACCTGAAACGTACCTCCCTGGACTACATGAAAAGAGACATAGAGGAGCTCTCTGATCATGTAGCCCAGGCTGGTATGACCCTGACCTTGAGCAGCATCTTACCCTCACCTAGAATGATGCCACAGTACAAAGACAAAATGATCGATCTTAACAATTGGCTAAAATTTTGGTGTCATTCAAAGGGGATCCAGTGTCTGTCAGCCTGGGATGACATGCTCGACAAGCCACGTTGCTTCGCTAGGGATGGCTTGCACCTGTCACCACTGGGCTTTCAGATATTGGCAAAGGCTCTTGCCACCCCCATAGTGCCTTTTTTAGGCAAGGCTCAAAAGTCAAACCCACCCCCATAGCCAGCACAAGGAACAAGAAACTAAGGGTAATGCTGCTAAACGCCAGAAGTCTTAACCTCAAGATGCATGCACTCAAAGCTCTCCTCAGTATGGAGAACATTGATATATGTGCAGTGACAGAAACCTGGTTCAAGGCTCCAGAGAGCACCCCAGCACTACCAGGCTATACCTCATATCATGCTTTTCGGCCCCAAAACCCGGACCGAACCACAAAAGGAGGGGGAGTTTCCATATTTATCAAGGATATCCACACCTCCAGGTTAGTGGCATTGCACGAAGTATCGGAGACCATCCATGTGCAACTAACAGTGGGCAAGACTGCTTTTCAGTTTATAGCATCCTACAGACCACCCTCTCAAAGTCAGGAATTCCACTCGGCTTTCCTGAAAACATTGGAGAACATGAAGATCTCTCCAAACACCATTATATTGGGAGACTCCAACTACCCAAACATTGACTGGGAGCACTACTCAAGCCCCACCACCTTAGCCCAAAGATTCCTAGAAATTATAAACTCAAATGCTATGGAACAACTAGTCACCACTCCCACAAGAGGGGACAACATACTAGACCTGATCATTACCAACATGGGGACTCTATGCTCCACACCAGAAGTATATTCCTCATTGGTAAGATCAGATCATAAATTAATTTCACTGGATGTCCACATCCTGACCCCACCCCCAGCCCAGAAAACCACAGTGAAAAACTTCTCAAAAGTGAACTTCTCACTTCTTAAAACCGAAGTGGAATCCTTCAAGGCCCCAGGGCCAGTGGAAACTACGGCCCAAACTGCAGAATCCTATATAAATGCATTCTATGGACATCTCCAGGAATGCATGGATCATGCTATCCCAAACAAAACCAAGACCCAATCATCCAAAGACAGGCATCCAGTCTGGTGGACCCCTGCCATAAATAAACTGTACAACAGAAGGAGGAAGCTACTACATGATAGAGCAAAACCCATAATAGGGAAGGCATCTCTGATCAGTACTAGCAAAAAATTACGATCCCTCATAAAATCCTCCAAGGCCAGCTTCGAGAGAAAAATTGCACAGGACACCAAAGACAATCATAAGGCTTTTTTCAGTTATGTTAGAAACCTGGGATGCAACTCCCAGACTTGTTCTGAGTTGATTCTAAACGACATAAAATACACTGAACCCACAGACATCGCCAATATCCTGGCAGACAGGTTCAGTGCAAACTTCTCCCCTCCCCAAAAGAGCAAGTATCTATCCTGGCAGAGGGCTGCCTCCCAAACATCTCAGATGCTCAGGTGAAGGCTGCCCTTTCCAAAGCAAAAAACACTGCTTCCATGGGACCAGATGGCGTCCCAGGTTGCATCCTACATGAACTCCAAGAAGAACTAATCCCTCAAATAAAGCAGCTATACAATCTCAGCCTCACTACAGGATATGTGCCCGCAGAATGGCGTACAGCAACAGTGGTCCCACTCCACAAAGGTGGAGCTTCTACGGACCCTGGAAACTATCGCCCCATAAGCCTGACTAGCTTAGCCTGCAAGGCTATGGAGGGGATCATCATGGAGCTCATAAACAAAGACATTGGGGACCTACAGACACTAGATCCTACCCAGTTCGGCTTTGTCAAGGGCAGATCCTGCCTTTTGAACCTGGTTGACTTCTTTGAAACAGTCACCAAAGCCATAGATGAAGGGAAGGTAGTCCACACAGCCTATCTGTACCTTGCAAAGGCATTTGATACAATACCCCACTCGGGCATCATAGATAAGCTATCCAGCTTAAATATAAACCCCTATGTCACAAGATGGGTCACAAACTGGCTTAAAGACAGAACCCACAGGGTGAGAGTTGCTGGAGCCATGTCAGACTCGAAACCGGTCACAAGTGGCGTCCCACAGGGTTCTGTCCTGGGACCACTCTTGTTCGGTATATACTTTTCCAAGGTACAGGCAAACGTGGGAGGACTATGGCTCACCAAGTTCGCAGACGACTGCAAACTGGGCGCCATAATCAACTCTCTAGCTGACACAAACATCCTTCAAAAAGGTCTCACATAGACAGATAACTGGTGCCAGTGCCATGGTTTAAAGCTAAATGCCAAAAAATGTATAGTCATACCCTTTGGCAAAAACAATGTGCCCACAAATTACCACATAGGCGGAAACCCATTAAGGTACAGAGAAAGTTATTAGGGACCTGGGGACCCAAGCTGATAACAATCTCTCCTTTGAAAACCACATTGCCAAAGTGGTTATAAAGACCTTCTACATAGCCCACCTCATCACGAAGGGTTTCACATCTAGATCAAGAGAGGTAATCGTGCCCCTTTATTCATCCCTCATCAGGCCCATCATAGAATACAATGCCCCTTTTGGGATGTACCTTACCCGACACTTGCAGCAATTAGAATGACCCCAAAAGTATCTCACCAAAAGGATCAAGGGTCTCAAACAGATGCCATATGCTGCTCGGTTAAAAAAACTCCAGCTCTACTCAATTGCATACCGCCTACCTCGAGGCGATCTATGCCTGACATACAAAGCTATGTCAAATCCAGAATTAATGGACATGCTCCACCTCAGTAAATCTAAATCCCTTAGAGCTACACGCTAAAGGGACTTGAACCTCAGCACAGAAATAAATAGAACTTGCTGGAGGGACAGATTCATAATCCAGAGGCTCCCTTCGCTCTGGAATAGAATTCCAGTTCATGTGAGGCAGAGCACCTCAATGAATCTCTTCAAGAAGAATCTCGATAAGTGGATGGGGGGTCATAGGTTTGTCCCAGGGATTACTCCCGTGTCACTATTAGACAGAGGCACAGTAAACTAAACCTTAAAAAGGGCACAGTATGCTCAAATCAAGGGGTGGCGTAAGCCATACAGAATTGGGCTAGGCTTATAATTGCCCCAGGGCAGATAGCCTAGTATGAACCTATGAACCTATGAACCTATGTGTGGCCATATCCATATATATATATATATATATATATATATATATATATATATATATATATATTTAGATATATATGTGTATATGTACACACACACACATATATATATATATATATATATATATATATATATATATATATATATATTGAGAGATATCTACATCTATTGATATGTTGTATCTGTCTAGATATTAATATATTTACTCACACACATACATTTACATGTTGGAATACATTCTCTGTACTGCTGAATGACTGGGCTGGTTGATATGTTTTGAATACATCAAGGTTATGTATATCTGAAAGGGCTTAGTGGTAAATTTCTTTGGCTATGGTGTGTGGAGTTCTGTGTTCAAGCCTAACAGAAGCTGTTTATTTCGTTGCTGGGCAGTACAAGGGCCGTTGGATACCGAGTAGTTAAGGCACTTTTAAGCAGTTGTTAGCGGGTTTGCGTGGAGGTAAGCACTGCTAACCTGCCGTTACATCTGTTACAGGGTGTTTGCTTCAGATTTGCTTCACCAACGTAGGTATTGCTTACCACCTTGCAAATGGGCTTAAGCCCACTTACTAGTGCTTACATATGCTTACTATTGCTTATTTGTGCTTAAACCTGCTTACTGGTGCCTTATTCAATCTGACACTGATACTTCACATGTGCATTTCTTGCAGTACTCCAGTTCATAAATATATGTTATTTAGTAGGTTTTGCAAAAAAACTATTGATTATAACATGCTTTGCCATGTAAAATAGACTGTGCTGCAGTGGGACTCGAACCAGGAATGCCTGCTCATTAGGCGGATGCTCTGCCCACTACACTATTCCTGTGCTGCTTCATTTGCATATATATTTCATAAGTTCATACCCATGGTTCCTTCCCCCACACCCAAGCTTCACATACACAGCAACCATCCATTCTCCAATTGCTAGCCCAGGCATACCACACCTCCACACATTGCCCTTGCTCCACGTCTCGGTACTCATCCAGTATACTGTCTCGACCCAAGCTTCTTCAGGCTCTTCATCTGTTTAACAAATAAGGGCGATAGCATCCAAAAACAGTTACCAAAAATCCAAAACGAGTTGAATGCAGTGTGCCATAAAGTACCACCAAGAAATGGTAAAAACAAAAGTTTATTCACGCCACAACTTCTTGGACTCACAAACAGATAAACAGATTAACGCTCTTCTATCATAAAATCACAATCGCGTTTTCGTCTCACCTGTTTAGTCCACATATGTACGAACCTTGCCTTGTTCATCTTTCGAGACACGTGTAAAGATTGGATTGACTCACAATTTTTGGTACGTCCTGCCAGGGATGGACTTAAGTTTGTGTCAAGGGAATACTTAGCTGATCTACACTGTTTCTCCCACTGTTAGCATCCTGCCAGGGGGTTTGAGAAGCAGCTGTTTGCTCACACACCTGCCCAGCCACATCTCCTGATTTGGGGGAACCAACATCCCAGATTTGACATTCTGCTGTATGTGTATCTGCCATGGCTTAGTGGTAACTATAACTCACGTTGACTATAGTGTGCAGGGTCCAGGGTTTGCAACCTGGGAGTGTTGATTATTTTGTTGATGGGCAGGACAAGAGCTGTTGGATACAGAGTGACTAAGACATTTTTAAGCAATTGTAAGCAGGTTTGTGCTGGTTTGCGCAAGGGTAAGCAATGTTAACCTCCAGTTACAGCTTCTTACACTCAGTTAGATTCTACATTGCTTAACCAGTGTAGGCATTGCTTACCAACATGCAAATAGGCTTAAACCCACTTCCTGCTGCTTAAAAGTGCTTACTCCCGCTTACCCCCATGCTAATTTCTTTAAAAGTAAAGAAAAATGGGTTGATTGGAAAGTAGTGAAAAAAAGGGCACAAAGAAGGAAAGACAGTAGGAAAATAGCCAGGGATGTGCATGAAGGTTGAAGGGAAGGGCCATAGCTGGCCATTTCTTCTACAGCAACAGCTGTGCATATACACTGAATTTGGAGGTAGATTTGGACACTCAAACCACTGTTTGGGGGTGAGGACAACAATAATAAGTTGTGATGCCAATTAGACCAGATTACATGCCTACAGGAGGGAGTTGCAACCACGTGTTATTTGTTGTTATTTAGTGGGTTTTACAACAACAAAATTGGTTATACCATGCTTTGCCATGTAAAATAGACAGTGCTGCAGTGGGACCTGAACCGGGAAAGCCTGCTCATTAGGCGACTGCTCTGTCCATGTCACACTATTGCTTACATCCACTAGGTGGTCTAATTAGAACCACTCCATCCAACACTGGCACACCTAGACCCATAATTTCATACCCATCGTCCCCCCCTGCTCCTCTTCCGCAGCAATCATCCTTCGTCTGGGTGCAGGGCAGGTCTAACCACACCACTACACATTGCCCACTCTTCACTTCTCGGGACCTGTCACATATTTTGTCTCAACCCATGGATCATCAGGCTTTCCCAAGCTTGTAGTCTGAGAACATACGTGCCCTGCGATGATGAATCGGTGTAATGACAGGAAACCAAATACCCAAGAATGTTTGGGTTGTCCCGCAAGGGACATTCTGTCTTTGTTTCTAGATTAGACTTAGCAGGGTCCACAATGTTTTTCCCACTGGTAGTATCCTGCCTGTGGTTTGACAAGCAGTGGTTTGTTTACTTTGTGTGTTTGTTTGTATGTTTCACCAGTTTGGCAGTGGGTGGGGATATTGATACATGTAACACGTATGTTGATTGAGACCCCTCACCCCCATTGGCAGTGCCTGTGGTCATATATGTCATTTCTATGTACTGTATCATATCATAGATATAAATATATATATATATATATATATATATATATATATATATATATATATATATATATATATATATACATATATATATAGATTGCTGTATATAGAAATATATATATAGCTAACGACATACAGATGTATGGATGTCTGCATATGTATATATCTATATGTGGAGGGGTATATATCTATTTAGTTATAGGTATATATATATATATATATATATATATATATATATATATATATATACACACACACACACACACACACATACATCTACATATTTAGCTACATGTCCTGTAATGTTGAATGGTATTGCTGGATGCCATGTTTGTGGAAACATCAGGGTTATGTATCTCTGTGGTGGCTTATTGGTACATCACATTGGCTATGGTGTGCAGGCTCCTGGGTTTGAGACTTGCAGGGGCTGTTTAATTTGTTTCTGGCTAGAACTAGGCCCGTTGGATATGGAGTGGTTAAAGTACTTTTACGCAGTTGTCAGTGGATTTGCACAACGGTAAGCACTGCTAACTTCTGGTGACATCCACTTACACATGGTAAGCCTCACTATTGCTTACTCTGTGTAAGCACTGTTTGCCGTCGTGCAAACAGACTTGCACCTGCTTACTTGTGCTTATTTATCCTTACTACTGCTATATTTTAGACCGTAATAGTCTACTGGTTCTTGGGGAGGTGGTGAATTTGGCAAGTGTATGGGGTTATCATTCATTACACAGCTTACCACTCCAGTTCACACATATATGTTATTTATTAGGTTATACAACTAAATATATTGATCATAACAGTGATTTGGCATGGAAATGGAATGCACTGCAGTGGGACTCGAATCAAGATTGACTGCTCATAATACAAATGCTCTGCCCACTACAATATTGCTGTACTGCTTCATTTGCACATATCCTGCTTTTTATCCTCCTTTTGCTTTTTCAGTTACATTAACCATAGCTAAACAATGAGCACACCCATGCACCTACGGTTGGCTTTAATTAGATTTAAAAAAAACATAAAAGGGTTTCTTCTTTTAATTTATATGTCCTGTTGCTGTTGTACACATGGGGAACTGTTGGTGGGGATATGTGGACACTTATGAGCAATCTCACTCATTTCTTAACAGCTTCTACTGTTCTACATTGCAGGGGCATGTTTATTCTGAGAGCCATGCTCTCAGATATGCCCACTGCACTCGTACACACGCCATGTAAGCATAGGAGCTGGGCAAGTGCGCTTTCATTTCTCTGTATGGCGCTGTGCCATCTTGCTCCTAAATGGGCACTTCTGTGCAGGACTAAGTTAGTCCTGCATGGGAGGTTAGTGAATCCAGGGGTAGGTGTACACTAAGTGTATGTGATATGTACTCAATAAAATTCTTATCACATTTTTTGTGCTATCTGGTCACTCAGAAAGATTACAGTAAATGTACATGTAATGTACACTTTGTGGTAACCGTTATAAATCCCTGTCAATATTTAAAGTTGCAAGAATATCGGTAGGAAAACAAAAATTAGTAGGAAGGTTTGTGTTATGTCGGTGCTGTCTAGTCACTCAGAACAGTATACTCTTAGTGTAAGCTTTATTGAATCTGTCACTGTGTTCATGCAAATAAGCTTTGACAAAATCTAAACCTTCTAAATTCGGATGACAGTAAATAATGAAGTTACATCTAAGGTAACCAAACGACACTCAACAGGCAAATTGTGTTGCCAAAGTCATACAAATCTTGAAGAAAGTCCTTCAAATCTATGAGTACAGTCTAATATATTTAAGACAGGCCTCAACTGTTTCTCTTTATAAATTGAGAAAGGTTCGGTATGTCAGCCTCTCCCTGCAACCGTATAGCGGAATGGAGGTTTCAAAGGATCTTTGTGCACCTTAGGTAAGCCTTGTAGAATGGGTATCAATGGAGAGTCTATCATGATGTAATTAAAAAGCTCAAGAGTAATATGGCATGCTTCAAAATGGAAACTGAAACTGCAGCCTTTTAAGTTTATATAATGAATTCTCCAGCACATTCAAGCAAGAGTAAAGCTTCTCTCGATCAAATCCATCTTCATTTGGAAGAGACTCCAAATATTCTCCAAGACCTTTAAGCAGTGGATTACTAGCACAGATCAAAAACTTAGAAAGATGTTTGGTTTTTCTATTGGAACCAGAAACCACAGTCTTAAAATCCAACTCGATATCTGAGTTAAAAACTTTTAGCCATGCTCTGTATTGAAGAAGCAAACGTAAACAGAAGAAAAAAAATAATCACAAGTGGACTAATGGAGTATTACCAAATAAAAACAAGATAAAAGGTAAAAATAACAAATAACACACCGAAGCAAGGCATACTTTCTTTCTTCCTTCCGCAAGACATTTCATTATCTATATGTATCCATGAGTTACAATAAAAGACCAGCACACCAACATTACCATCTATGCATACAGTTTCTTGACAACTATGTTAGAGGCTAGTGCTGAGAGTTTATTACAGCTACATGCGTTTTACTGTGGCCATGAGTTGGTCTAATTTGATCTTCCCCTGGGTCCCTACTATGTCTACAATGAAAAGCTGCTCATCACTCACTTTGGTGTGGTTTCATACATTATTAATAAGCCTTAGGGCTCACTGCACATGCATAGTAAACAACACTGGCATGACCATGATTGCAAACATGACATTTCTGAGTCTCCAGATAAGTGTGGTACAATGAGTTAACATAATTTTACAGTGGACTATAAGACAAAAATATTCATGACAGCAGTACAAGCTAAATAGTTTTCTTTGCAGAAGAATATGAAAATTAATGGTAGCAATAACATAAATACAAACTTTGGTCAGTTTAGTTAAAAATATATAGCATTAGTTCACGTGCAGGCAGTAGTAAAGCCAGAAATGATTAAAGTTAAAAAAGCTTTAATTAGATAGTAATTAAATATACTTTACTCTACATGAATTTCCATCTCAGATTCACCAAAGAATGGAGCTGTGGGCAGCAGCACAGACTCTATATGGTGCCCTATAGGGGCAAGAGTTGTACAGACCAACTACTTTGGGCATCTACTGTGTTACATAGCCTCCTCAAGGTAGGTGAACTAGGATCATAGACTGTGCTCTGTGACAGGGCTAGCCACTCTACAGTGTAAAATATGGTTCTACATGATTCGGTCATGTTGACTAATGTCACCAAATGGGCATGAGTAGTTACTGGTGATAAGTGGGTTGAGGACCCGGCCAGCTCTGATGTATGCCAGGGACCCATGTTAACAGTGGGAGGGGTGTATGTGCCCCTATTGGCCAGTATGTGCCCACCATAAAGCCCAGCAGCCTTGGGTCAATAAACTATTGTCCATCTGGTGTGTACTTGCCCAGTCTGGATTAAATGGGATAGCTCTGTTGAGCGAAAGCTGGACATAAAACCAATCAACCTGCTAAACATGAAATGAGAATTGCTACACTTTATGTAGGTTCCCTGACAGGATGCAGCTTGTAAGTGGATGTCATGATGATATGGAGGAGGCTGGACATCAAATGTATCCAAGGGACAAGATGAATGGGCAGCAAAGCCACTTGGTTTGGGATCCAGAGTCTACTGCTCAGGAGGGGGACAGGCTAGAAATGGTGTGAGAATTATGGTGAGAGACAGGCTTCAGAAGGCAGTGAGGGATATCATCAGGATTAGTGACAGACTCATGGCAATCAGACTCCAGTGTAATGATAGGGCAGTATTCATAATCTCAGCCTATGCCCCACAGCAGGTTTGTGATAGTGAGGGAATGAATGCATTCATATAGCATTTGCAGGACCTACTAGATAAAGCAGGACAACATGAATTGGTATTGATAATGGGTGACTTGAATGCACATATCGGGACAGACATAACAGGATACGACAACTGCCTGGGTCCACATGGGTGGGGCAACAGGAATAAAGAAGAAGAGGATGTTTTAGACTTCTGTTTGGCAAATGGCTTGATAGTAGCCAAAACATGGTTCAGAAAGAGGTACAGTCACAAGATCACATACCAAAGTGACCAGCATGAAACTCAGTTAGACTTCTTCCTAGTAAGGACAAGGCAATGGGGTAGAATCCATGATAGGAAAGTCATCCCCATTGAAAGATTTCTTAATAATTGCTGGAGAAATCTATAGTGTAATTGATCAAATAATTTAGATAAAAAATGGGTTATCAGTGGTCTCCCATATGGCTCTGTACTGAGGCCACTTTTAGGAAAATTTTTCTCAGATATGAAAGTGGGAATGGGTTCTGGATAACCAAATTAGCTGCTTATTTACATTTTGTTGGCAGGGTTAGCCCTACTGGGCAGAGTACATATTCAGAGGAGACCTGGGAATGTACAATACAAAATTACATAAATACACAATGCAAGTTACTTAATATTAGCAAAAGTAAGTTTAGCAATCATACAAATGTAGAGCTACACATTTCAGCGTTAAACAGTTCAACAATGAAAGGCATTGAGAAGATTTTATTAAATACTGCATACCAAGTACTAGAATGGCATCTAATAATTAATTAATTATAGAGTTTTGGGTGACAAGGAAGAATCACTTGGTTAAAAATTAGTCTTAGATTACAGAAATAGAGCTGTTGCTGGATCATTTAGTACCCAGTGCCAGTCCCCAATTTCGTGCCTCTCAAGTTGAGGAGCAAATGAAAATAGGTCCTTTTTCTGATATGTTGCTCCTCACCTTCAAATGTCTACAAATCTTAAAAATCAGCACCAGGTCTATCCCTCAACTATGAGTTGAGGAGCAAAAAAATGTCTTTTATACTTTTAAAAACTGAAGCAAGCCGCTTGTTACATTTCTAGCAAGTAGCTTGCAACAATTCATACCACAAATGAAACACTGAAGTAAGTGATTCAGTCTTGACAGCAATTTCATTTTCAAAACTGGCATTCAGAAATGTCAGCACATTTGTACTGCACTAGCATCATATGAGTCCTCATATACCATGCACCGAGGGAAGCTGGCCCTTTTGCCCCACCCTAGCTAGGCTTCTGGACATGGTGCAGTCAGCTGGTAAAAAATATTTAAGACTGTTATTGCAGTCAGTGGTAATTTATATGAGTAAGTCACATTTCAGTCAGTGGTAAGATAACAGGGAAAGTCAAAGAATAAATCAGGTAAAAGATATTTTCATAAATAAAAGCTGCTGAAGATCTCTAACATGGTCTAAAAATACACACCAGATGAGGTAGTAATGACTTCACCTTTAATGTCAAGTAAATGTCACATCATTGAGTTTGGTAAAAAGGTTATAAATGATCTTATCTTTTGGTTCCCTATATTTCAAAATACTTAAATAAGACTCCCCTTCCCCAGTCTCTGCCAAACGTTTTCCTACCACTCAAACCTATCATCCCAGAAACCTTCCCTACAAACCCCTTCTCTAAGTTTAAATTCTACTAAATATTGTTTCGTACTGGCCCAAGAACTATTGTGGTCACTTCCTCCTGATTTAACTGATCACACAAACTATCCTTTTTCAGGCCATATTTCAAGTAATACTAACTAAAACAGTTTGAATGTAACTGTCAATCTAATGGAAAAATCACCTAAACTGATATCCCCCAACTGCATAGTACCTCTACCCCGTCACATACCTGATCTGCCTGATTAATTCACACATCCTAAACTGTGATTCAGCTTAACACAGTGTTAGTGTTCTAAAATCATTCCAGACAATCTAGTCCCCTCTTTCTTCTTACTGCTTTCTATTAGCTCTCATAACCAGCTACTACTGCCCATAACTCTGCCTCTTTCACTTCTACTTTAATTCTAGTCTTCCTTTTCTATTGCATGTCTATAACTGCACAAATACTTGATTGTTCGATCTTCTATGTATATATTCCCCCCAGATTCTCAAACGCTTGCATGGCGTGCAAGATCGGTGCAGCAGCCCAAGCGGAAATATGTCCGCTGTGCGATCCAGGAACAGCCTGCAGGGGCATGCACGAGTGCTCCTGCACTAATCTTGCATGGACAAAGCCCTTGTATGCAAATCACCTCATTTGCAGGAGAAATCCATGCAAATGAGGTGAATTTGAGATCCAGGAAGCTTGCAACCATCCATGCAGGACTAGTGCAATTAGCAGAAATGTACTCGGTTAGTAAGAGAGTACATGTCTGCAAAATCCAAAACGGAGCTATGACAACCCCAAATAAAGGCTGCATATCATGTAGTAAGCATGCCAATGGCCAAGTATAAGGCCATTGGCATTGCAAACAGTACAACAATTAAAAAAATCAACTATTAATTCCTATTAGCCGATCCTGGCTGTTTAAGCATAGGGCAGCAGTGCGCAAACGGGATCGGGGGAAAATAACATAACAAACATAAATTAAGCATTCTAACTAAAATCAGTATTCCACCATGAAAGTTAATGGCAGACAGAAGACAACATGGCCAGTGAGTAGTGGTTGCTAAGGGGGGGGGGGGGCTCAGTGTGAGACATGTAACTATGCATTAGCAGACAAGCCTATGCAAATGAGGGGAAGGATAGTGAATTCCAGTTTTCCCCAGGATGTGAGGCAGGTCCCAACAGTGTAAGAGTATGAATAACTGGGTGCAAGCCAAAGAGGTAGGTGACATCATGGGGGGGGGGGGTGTTAGGCATACTGCAAGTGGATTGGAGACCTGTTGCTCGGCATTGCTCCTAGCATAGGACAGCTAACCAAGGGGCTGTGTCTAAACCTGCCTAGCAGTCATTACAAAGCCTAAGCAGGTGTGCGCGCTGTGCACCAGGTCATACAGGAAGAACAAAGAGGTTAAACCAGGAAATAGCAGCAGTGTGCACATATGAGCACTCTGGTTGTGTGGTGCGCACACTGGCTGAAACAGGAAGGCAATGGGAAGGGAAAACAGCGGTATGAAGGTAATCAATGAGTAGTAGCTTAGCTGGCTGATGTAATGTATCAGAACCAGTTAATTATACAGGCAGCAAACCAGCCCAGCCCAGAACACTACTATAAACTATGCAAACACCTACCCTTCTGATTTTTCCCACATGCTACACCACTAGTGTAAACAAGCAGGGAGCTTTTAACACTCACAATTGCAAAATGTTAGGGGTTGCAATAGCTACAATACAACTACTTATGGAAGAGGCTGAGGGTGGTGAGGATGTGAATACTGCCGAGCAACCCACACTGAGGAGACAGAGAAGAGTGTACAGACCCAGGGTAACCTGCCAAGAGCTACATGAGCTGGAGATAGTGGAGTGCTATAGGGTGGACAGGGACCTCCTACAGCAAATTGTTGAGCTGTGCCGGCCATGCCTCACATGCAGAACTAACAGAGTTGTACCCATCCCAGTGGCTACAAAAGTATGTGTAGGCCTAAGAATACTAGCTACAGGTACCTTCCAAAGGCCAACTGGGGATATGATGGGAATCTCACAGGCATCAGCATCCAGAGTACTCCACCAGTTTTTGGATGCCATGTCAGCAAATGTCAGTGAGCACATTTACTTCCCCAACACCCGTGAGGCATTTGCCAGCAATATGCAACTGTTCCACCAAATAGAAGAATACCCTGAGGTAGTTGGTGCTATAGACTGCACACACATATACATCAAAGCACCACCCAGTGAGCAGGGTAGGGTCTACATCAACTGCAAGGGCTTCCCCTCTATCAACTGTCAGATCATGTGCGATGCTCAGGGCATAATAATGAATGTGTATGCTGGCTGCCCTGGAAGCTATCACGATTCCCACATCTGGCATCTGATGCAGCTGTACCAAAGATTTGCCAATGGGGACATCCCAAACGGTCACCTAGTGGAGGATGCTGGATACACACTGGAGCCGTGGTTGATGACACCCATCAGAAATGCATACACACCCAAAGAAGAACTCCATAATGAGGCACACGCACAAACAAAAATCATAATAAACATATCTCTCAATCTGGAAATATCAAAAATCTGGACAAGGCCCATGTAAAATAGGTACAAATCGGTATGCTGATTAACATAAAATTTGCATACATAATTATGTAACCCCACCCACTCCGATGGAATTGTGGGATACCAACTTTTAAACAAAACTGAACAGACAACCAAAATATGGCACCAGAGTCCACCTGCAGCCATTCCAATGTCCCATTACCTGGCTATTTTGCCCCATTTACCATAAACACTAATGTGCATATTGCTTTACTTCTACAATGATTTTGATTTTATTTTTACATTTTATAGCATAATGCACAAACATCTGCTAAACAAAGCAATATTGCCTCACAACAAATCACAATGAAAACAGACTTAGCATTAAAACATTCTCTGCCCTTGAAACTTGCATTCATGGAAACAGCATTGAAACCCATGCCACATCCAAAAAAAATGCATCTGGCGGCGGCCAGTGGTGGATAAAGATTACCCCTGGGCTGTTTTCAAAATTCAAATCAAAGGCCCCTTGCACACACAGAAATATCCTTCCTAACACAATGAAAGTGCAACTTGAACAATTGCATGGGAAACCAGAAATTCATTCCCAGTTTGGCACCTATATCTCTAATGGACACAGGTAACTTGTAAAGTGTTCATCTCCAAAACCCTGCTTAGACTTATCAAGGGTATCAGAAGAACTTGTCAGAGATTTGGGATGCATGGCTAGGTTTAAAAAGGCCCTTGTGGTTGTTAGCCTAGTAAACACCTATGAACCTATGAAGGAAATTATAATTTGCATTTACAGAAGTTTTGAGAAAAATGCAAGTGACTACATTGCCCTTGCTAGGATAGTAGTCTAATAATGTAAAGGTCAAATTTGAATAGTAATTAAACTTGCAAGTGTTGCAATTGATTTCTCTTCTTACCATCTATATAAAGCTATAGGCGAACAGTGGAGAGAGTGAAAGAAATCAGGCACTGAACACATTGCAAGGTTACTTGAAATTTAAAGTTGTAGCATGGTTTTATAATATACAAAGCCTTAATCAAATATTCAGAAACACCCTGTATCTTAAGAACTCCCTGTTTGGTCAGTGAGTTACAGATTTAGGATACCAGCTTTAGAATGTGATTTTTGAGATTGGCACCATTTCTTGGTCCTAATTATATTTCCAGTGCTAACTTACCTGTCAACTGGATAACTATACAGGTTGTAATAATTAGCTAAACAGTTATCAGTGATGCAGACTTGGAAAAGAAAACCCATTGTTGACAATTGTGCTGTGCAATATATTTATTTGTTCAACTTCTACAGCATAAAATAATTTGAGTTACACTGTACAAATCAGAGAACCACTGCAATGTAAATATCAGTTTTTCATAAATTGTCACGTTTTCTTTTTTGCAAACTCTGGCAGCTCCAAGTATTTTTGTTGAAATAGTAAACGGTAGTTCTGTGAGTAAAGCTAATAAATTACAAAACATTTTACAGTTTAGTCATAATGAGTCACTTTACTTCTGCATCATACCAGTTGTTCTCTTCTTTCCCAATTCCAGTCATAGCTTGCTACATCGAATTACATAACAACACTTCTAAACTTCATCTCTTTGCTTCCCTTCCCACAGTCAGCTAATAGTTTAACAGCGGAACAGCTAGTGACCAGAAGAATAGAAGTCTGCACACACATACATGCCATCAAGCAAGGAGAGGGATTATCCAACCTTCCATTGCATATCATGTTTATTTTTTTAAGAAATGTGGATGGCAAAATCCCGTTTTCTTCTAATTTGAAAAGTGTTTAGAATTCTCCGTGATGCACTGCACTAGTCATTCATTCAGTGTTGCCACCGATTATGGATCGAGTTTATAATTATTGTTATAATATAACTTGCATTTTACTCCCATTTTCCCTCTCAGACACACACACACACATGAACACCACTTCCTACCTTTCCAGTTGGCAGCAGCTCTTTCTCTGTACAGCAGGCAGCATAGAGATATCCAGTCGGCGGCAGTTCTAGTCCATGCAGCATAGATCCAATGGCTGTTACTCCCATTGCAGTCATCCAGGCTCGCTCGCAGTTTCCCAGCAATTCCACATGCCTTGCTTGCAGTTTTAAACGGTTGCTTTTCTGTTCCTTTTTCAAATGCTGCTGTGTTCCCTCTAAGGATTTAAGAAGCATTTCATCCGGAAATGCATGCATGCATTAGCTTCAGCTCAATTTCACAGGCTGTTTCACAGAGCTGATGTCATCGTGTACGTGATGACGTCAGTTCATAAAGCCAGGAAATTTAAAATCCAAGTGCCGGAAAACTCGGAAATTAAAGGACAAGTGCTGGGAAACTTGGAATTTAAGGAGTGCCACTCGGGAATCATGGCACCCCATTATTTGGACCCAAAACTCGTATTTTACCGGGTAATTCAGTACGGTTGGGAGGTATGATAATAAAGTGTGTGTTTGGGATGCTCACGTCACTGTTCTGGTGCCTGGATACATCCGGTGGAGCCTTGCAGTACTCACCAGCTACATGTACCCAAATTGTCCTTGTATGTGGCATGCTACACAATATGATCCTGCGGAAACAGCTGCAGCAGGGACAGCACGGGGCAAGGCCACACAGCCCCCCACCATTGCCAAGGCTTGCACTGGCACAAAGTGACTTGGAGGAGGAACAACCTGAGCCTGCCCCAGTAGGCAGAAGGAGGCATGCCCAGTATGCCCTGGCATTGGCAAAGAGCCAACGCATAGAACATACACTGACACAGGAGGACCCAGAGAATAACACCTCTCTCTGACTCTCACATACAGTAAAAGGGATGCCAAACATTACACTACCTGTGCCTAACCATGTGTAGGGAGTGTACTATGTGCATCCAACATAGGCAGCCCTACAGTACCACCTTCAATACTGGGACACCCACAAGGTAAGTGACTCACACATGCCAGTCGGGGGAGGTCACATGCCCAACAACAGTCACAGCCAGCAGGACAGGTGTAGACAAACACAAAGGTTGTGCTACGGCCTCTAAATGAGGCCTATAGGCAACCCCCTCCTTGCCTACACAGACTGACTACAGCAGGCCAGGCAGTGGGATGTCAGTTGTGAAGGCTAGGACATCAGACACGAATATGTCGGTAATTATAAGCTAGGTTCTGTAGTACACTTGTATGCCTGTAGCCAGCACAATAGGTAAGACCACAGACTGAAATGGAGTACCCGACATACCAGTACAGTCCTAGCAGATGTGTACAAGTGTCAGGTGTGCCCCCCATCCTACACAGATAAATAGTAACAGTCAGGTGTGCCCACCCCAGTCCTGTGTAGAAATGTATAAATAGTCAAGTGTGCCCCCCCGCTATGCAGAAATGTAGTAACAGTCAATACCAACTGATCAATGGATAACCTGCTAAGACAGCATGCAACCTGTCGGTATACAACACAAACGTCAGCACTGCAGTACAAACTACTTGGACTTCACCCACACATGCAATATAGATGCCCATACGAGGCATGCTCATACACATAGAGAAATGAAGGCAATGTAAGTCAACAACATACTGAAAGGTCACACTGTGCATGCTCACACACTTAAACACATGAAGGCCATGTCTACAAACCAAGTGGACCAGACATATCTGGCAATCGCAGTTGTTAGTGCAGACACTCATAAGAATGCACCACTCATGTCTTGCATATACAGTGGATAAGAATACAGACATATATGTAAGGCAACACACTATAATAAGCCAAAGGTAGACGGACATAGAAGTGTGGAAGAGGGTGACTGTGACAAGGAGCCATCCAGGCCTCTCCCACCCAGTACACGGCCAAAGGACCCCAAACATATGATGTGCAGATGTCACTCACTGCAGATACTAGCCACCAGTATCTGTCAGCAGTACATACTATGTGGTGCACGTGCAAGCTGTGCAACATGTCTGTACAAGGAAGTAGTCATCTAGCAACTGCATATGCTTACCTGTAAAATATGACCCTGTGTGGGCCTGCATGTGGCGTGTCAACCCCTATACGAATGGGTAATGGCCCATGAACACAAACTGCCCTCTCCATAGCCCTACTATGACAAACATGCTGGGATCATCCAATGTGAAAGACACCTTTGGGAGAACTATGGCCTAGTAATCACTGTGGCATGTCCCATAACTGCGTACTGCTGTAGTGTGATAAGCTAGTTAAGTCGGAGCTTTATTCCCAGACATGGCAACAGTGTTTGTCTGTGTAGAGAGCGATGCTTTTTAGGCCAGCCGTGCTCCCCACAATCCAAATGCTCAACCTTTGCAAGGCAGCTGAAGTTATCCACCTAGTAATACACCTCTGCAAAACTGTAGAACCTTAATCTCAATAGTGCATCCTGTAACTGCATACTGCTGTAGTGTGATAAACTAGTTAGGTAGGAGTTCTATTCCCAGACATGGTGAGTGTGTGTTTGTCTGTGTAGGAAGCAATGCTTTTTAGGCCAGCCACGCTCCCCACAATCCAAATGCTCAACCTTTGCAAGACAGCTGATGTCATCCACCTAGTAATACACCTCTGGAAAGTTGCAGTCCAGTAATCTCCGTAGCTTGTCCTGTAACTGTGTACCGCTGTAGTATGATAAACTAGTTAGGTAGGTGTTCTATTCCCTGACATGGCAAGTATGGGTTTATGTGTGTGTTCCTATGTCAGTGTAGGGAGCAATGCTTTTGAGTGCATTCACAGACACTACAACCTCCAATGGTCCGCTTTGATAAGTGTGCCCATGTTATCAATTGTGTAATACACCCTTGGGGAAGCAATAGGCCAGTAATCTCTGTGATGCATGCTGTAACTGTGTACTGTTGTAGTGTGATAAACCAGTTAAATAGGAGTTCTAACCCCAGCCCTGGCAACTGAGTGTGAGTCTGTCTGTGTAAAAAGCCATATTTTGTAGGGTAGGCACACCCCGTACAATTTAAAAGCTCTACCTTGGTAAGGAAGCTGATGTCATCCACCTAGTAATACACCTCTGGGAAGGTTGTAACCCAGTAATCTCTGTAGCACGTGTCATAACTGTGTACTGCTGAAGTGGTAGTTGGAACTCTGGTACAGTTCTATACCCACCCATGGCAGTTCTGAATGTTTTGTGAGTGTTCCACTGTCTGTGTAGGGAGCAATGCATTTTAGGCTAGTCACACTCAGTACATGTCAAATGCCATACATTGGCAATCCTGCTGATGTCAGCCAATATTATATACACCTTTGGGAAAAGAATACTGCAGTAGTTACTGTGGTGAGTGCTATAACTGTGTAATGCTCTAGTGTAATAAAGTAGTTAGGTAGGGGTTCTACTCCCAGACATGATAAGTGCATGTATGTTTTTACCTCGTATCTTATGTGGAGGAGGGTGTGTGTGTGTGATACCTGCGTCTAATGTGTAGCAGGGTTTGCAATTTTCTTATATGATGGCACTAGTACATATCACAATGTCCACTGTACAGGGATAACAGCTGTGAAATAGCTGAAAAGCTGGGGTGCATACCCATACCCATACATGTGACATCAAGGCCAAGCAATCACAGTTAGCAACCCCAGTATTACCCAGAGCATGCTCAAACCCATGTCTCATACACATACACATGGCAAGGCAACAGCCATGATGTGTGTAGTGCACTGCATATTGGCAACTGATAGTAACTATGGTGTGAATGCAGTGGCCTACAGAGGCCATGGCACCCTGTCCATCAGTACGATAGGCACATAATTGAAGACAGTGCACCTTCATTATGTTTTTCACTGAATGCCTGCAACAACTGTGGTTCCATCACATGTGATCCACAAAGGATATACCATGCCTTACACACATGCCCTGTATGGACAGATGCCACTGACACCAGGGAATACCTGCAGCATGCTATCAATGTAGGTGCAGGGTTAACCAGCTGTCCATTACCTGGCCCCGCCACATGAGAGGGGGACTGTCACATCTGATGATAACATTCCATGTACACAACAAGGGCCAGAAAAAATAGGTGCACTTCCACATGCCACTGTACCTGAATGTGGGATGTGTGCTGGCCACGCACAATAGTAACCCAAGAGACTGGATGGTGAATACTATACCCACCTGTATGGTCCATTCCAGACACTACACCCATTGACCATAATGCAGACTATTCTTATGGGGCCTGATGCCAAGGTATACCCCTCACCCAGCCTTGTACAGCCATCTGGCACCATCAACCACTACATACCCATGAAGCAATGCACACATGCACGCCGGTACTAGCACCCTGTGTCTCTGTGTGTGTGTGTGTGTGTGTGTGTGTGTGTGTGTGTGTGTGGTGTATGATGCTTCCAACTACATTCACACCAAGTACCACCCCATTGGCATACTGAGGCATGCTCTCCAATGTCAGACACTGTCATATACCTTTTGACCATGAAATCCCAGGATAACCCCTTTGGGCCAATGGATACCTATGCATTACCGTATTGTGGCAAGGTAAGTGGGTAGGAAGTGTATTTGTTACCCTGCCAAGTGTGGCAATGTGTAGAGCCCCTTACAGTGTGTGGCTGTATTAACGCTGACATCTGTTCATGCAGCCCGTGTGCTACACCTACTAAATCACAATAGTGTTGCAGATGTCACTCACCAGCACATACGTGTCTGGACAGCTCACCCCCATGTAAGCTATGTTATGCATGCAATAACTGCATACACATGTGATAGCTATGCATAGTCAGTCAGGTGTTTGAAACCCCGGACTGGTAGGTGTGTGACACACACATTCTTAAGTTTTACTCACCCACACCTTCCCTGACATACTTTGTCTCTGTCTGTCCTGCCCACACCCTCTCTAGTGGATGTGGGATGTACACCTGCTTTAATTGGCAGTAGCCTGTGTTTAGTAAGTGATGGTCATGATTAGCTGGTGGTCTCTGCACCAATCGCAACCCTCCTCTAGCTGAGTGCATGTGGAACAGCTGTGGTAACATTCCCATAGTGACTTGCATGGTAACACACACCAATATCTTGGGATATCATTTCGGTGTTGGCCCTTTACATCCACTTTGGCAGGAACTAGATCTGTCGTTTGGCAAAATGCATCTCAGATGAATTGGGGATTTACTTCTAACAACTTACACTGTGGAAACAGAGCAACACACAGGAGGAGGAGGATGTGCCTGACCTGACTACAGACTGTAAGTGCTGCTATACTGCATGTGGAGTAATGTTGGTTTAACAGAGTGTGTGTGTGGATATGGTTGTCCTACATGTTGCAATACCTGCCATGTCAGTACTATGTTTATGAGGGATACGCATTAGCAGAGTTGCCTGGAGACTGGGCAAATTATTGTGCCCTTGGTGTCATGTGATACCCACTGAGCACTTATCTGTGAACTGTAGAATGTAGTGTGAGGATTGCAGTCTGTAAATGGTGAAAGCACTGACAGGTACTGACTTCATATCTCTCATAGGACACATGTTGCAACAAACCCTGTTACAACAGTACATGTATGAGGTTATCACAGCAACATATCAATATTGGCCCTGTGTATATGCTTCCAGCCACATCTCTGTAACCACCCTCACCATTTTAGCTTCAACAGACTATACACACAACTCATTAGGTATGGCTACAGCTTAACTACCATTTGGACAGATTGTGTAGTATACCACAACTTCTGCTATGTGATTGCAGCCATGTCCCCTGTGTGGAAACTAACATTGCAGGCCTGGTACTGACTATTCACTTGCATGCCATTGTCAGGGCCACTATGGTTGCATGTATACCAGTGGCATGGCTGCTCTGAGATTGCTGCACATCTGACAGTCTGTGTTATAGGGGGGTTCTATGCATGCTGTTGGACATGCACTGGGATTGTGTAAACTATTACTACCAACATATGTACTATGACAGTGACACAATAACATGGATATGTTCCATTGGCCAGATGATCCACCTCCCCACATGCATCTAACTAGGATACCTGGTCACATCACATGTGTGTGCAAACCTGAGGCCTCCTCGTGCATTGTGACAGCCATATCATCAGGTGGAACCACCCAGGAGATGTTGACCCATCCCCCTCGGGCACACACCAACATGTCCCTGTCCCCTCAGCTCAGGTCTAGGGCCTGTCCCATACCAGACTCCACAGACACATGAGGGATATGCTACATCCATCTGAGTCACCCAGTACACATTCACATGGCCAACATGCTCCTCCTGCTCAGCCACCAGACCTGGCACCTTCAGGACGTAGGCTACTGTTGTGAGTGGGAGTTGGTGGGAACCTTGTTCCCATTGTGTCCATATAGGGGACCATGGTGCATCCACATCACAGACCACACACACCATCCACGGCATTTACCCACCACATGAGTCACATACCACTACTGTAGACTGTCCTCTATATTTACAAATCCTGATCACCTCCATGTATGTATCTGCCATACTTCCCCATATTCCCATAGCAGACTTCACAGGCGGGGGCATTGTCATGCTAGGATGGGACTAACATGTGACATAACTGTCCATGGTGCACACACTGCCAGCTGTAGATATCTGTCTGTATTGCTATGTATGCTGCTGCCTTGCACATTGCACAACATCACTGTGGTTGTGATAAAGGGGACATGTCTTACCATACATATCTGTTAGTGTGTGTGTTTGTACAGATGTAGACATTTGCATATCGGTATTTATCTATATGTGCGTAGATATATGTGACTTCATATATAGGTGCACATATATATGTCTACACATAGGTATATGTATATTTCTGGACATACATGCTGATATACATTTATTCCTAGATATTAAATCTGTGACATATGTACACATATGCATACCTATATGTGGGATACATTCAGACATCAGCTCCACAATCTCACGACACCTCCCTGCGCAGCTGCACTATTCTGCCTTGCTACAACACAGACAGGTGCCACATATGGACATGGCCTTACATTGGTAGGGTATATGTGGGACCTGTTTGCAGGTACCTCTATTACACACCTATGGCATTCCACCATGCTACATTACAGATTCTCCTGAGTATCCTGCCAGTAGTGGTCCATGGCTCCCCCATGCTCATCATACTGGCATTACTTCCACCACCGGCTATTGGCCACATCATATGCATAATCCCCACTACACAACACATACTATAATGGCTTACATCCTGTCTGTCAGTGCTGACCTGCACAATTAAGAGCTATGGCCCTCTACCCACAGGGGCAAAGACTATTGTCCATATCAGTTGTTGAATTGACCATCATCACATCACCTGCTAGCACATATAATGCATTCCACATCATCTATAACCATACTATGGACCAGGTATTACATTCTAATATATGTACATATACTTCACATATTAATTGTGGGAAGTATGTATTAATGACTGGCAGCTGCTTAGATGGCTGTGTTTTCAGCTGTAAATGTTCCGTGAGGTTTCTTTTTTCCATTTTTTTTTCCTTGCTTGCTTTCTCTCTCCTGTGAATGGATTGAGCTGTTTAGAATAGATTGCAGCCTGGCTTTAGTAGGTGATGGCCTGTGCACCAATCAGTATCCTACACTTGCTAACGGCATGCAGCTTGCTGTGTAGTACTTCCAATTACCACTGTCATAGCAACCAGCTACTATAAATCCCTACATCATGTGGGCATGGTCCCTTTACCTTTCCTGTGTGATGGACATCCTTCCTGTGTGTGGGCATCAGTGTTACAAACATCAGGTAGCAGTACCTCTTCAAAGGGAACCAACACACTTAGGCCAGCTACATATTTGTAGGAGGTTCCAGAACTACAGACAGAGTGTGAGTAGAGTTGTGTTATGCTTTGTATAGTACTGATGTTACAGGGTGTGTGTACATACTAGTTTAGCTTGGAATGCAGTCTGTCTGCATATCTCTCAACTGTGGGCCTATCCTGTTGGTGGCCAGAGGTGTGCCTATCATGTTTTGTCTGTCCACCACACAGGTCCTGTGTCAGATATGTCACTGGCAGTGTGTGTGTTGATTGATACCAGTACATGGCTATATCCATTTATGATTCTAACCTCAATTCCCTGGCTAAGGGTATGTTGCAGACTATCCTGTAACACCAGCAAATTGTTTAGTATATGGTAATAGTTTCCCACATATGGGCCTGTTTTCCAGCCTCTGTCCTCTACCTACATACTAAGCTTTGCACAAATGACATGATGTCAGGGGTTGTTCTGTAGTGAGCTGTGTGTATACACTGCCATTGCTGCCATGAGTCCACTGCTGTTGTTTCCCCCACACATACAATGGTGCTGGGGCCATATATGTGTGGGCTACACCAGAACTATACATGTGTGCCCTTATGCACTCCAGATGCCAGTGTATGTAACAGTGGTATATGGGCCTGTAGTATTGAGTCTGGGAAGGGATGCACCATAACTGACCTAGGCTGTTACAAAATGTAAGGGTATCAGGGGTGAGCTGTCTATAGGTATCTGCATGTACAGTACTGTATACTTCACCTATATTTACATTATTCACATATATTGGGTTAATGCAGGCCTATTGCCTCCTGTCATACCAGACTGTTCTGTTTGTCAGTGTGTGTGTGATGGTGTCAGTTATGCCTTGTTATGTAACAGTTACATCCCATTTGGTCAACTGAAGTCTTCAACACCTAGTGAATTTGTAGAGAGTGTAGATGGAGGCTGCTGAACTATACACCTGCATTGCATACTGTTTATTGTTTGGTATCCTGTGGCCCAGTCTGTCTTTACTATTGTACATTATGAATGCATTGGCCTGGACAATGACAGTTGTGAACCCTTCCAGACTACTGTATTAGTATCACTGTTTCACAGTTGCATTACTGTGTTTATATGGATGTCAGTGTCTGCACAACTATAAGACATGACATATAGAACTGTAATAGTACACAAATAAAGGTTTTCCATTTCTGCAAACCTGTGTGTGGCGTTTTTCCTATGACCTCTCTGTGGGTATATGATGCAGGCAACAATTGTAATTGTATGCGTGGCCCATACAGTGTCCAGTTGTTCAGGTGTGAACTGTAGGCATAGTGGCTGCGCCATATTGTGTGCACCTTCTACATATGTATCTTACTATACATATCTATCTATCTATATATCTATCTATATATCTATTAATATATATCTGTATATATGTATCTGGATATATGTGTCTGTGTATATATATCCCGGGATGTTGCTAGCTTCCATATTTTACATTTCCTATGGGAGCCACACTGTACTGCATGATATGTTATCAATACCAGGCTGACATCATGCAGCTGGGTTGTAGTACTTTTTATATGTTGTGTACATTTCATGGCAGGTCCTGCTTATGGGATCTGTAACACTTTAGTGTATTGCAGGGTGGACGTGTTTGGCTGTGGTGGGGGGTATGCCTATTCGTACATGACGTATAGTGGTTGTGGCATCTCAACCCCATTAATGGTGCATGTGGACATATTTGTATTTGTCAATCTACCATTGCTATCTACAGATGTGTGGCTGTATGTATATATATATATATATATATATATATATATATATATATATATATATATGGGTCTACTTCGAATGACCGAAGCGCCACGTCACCGACACCCGGAAGACCGAGATGGAACGACCGAACAGGTAGGTTACCAAAAACGCGATATCCCGACAGCTGAGAGACCGACAACGGCAGCGTGTGAGCGCGATACGGTAAGTGTGCGAAAGTGAAAGATTTAGGATTGGGGAGCGGACAGGTAAGTGTACGATAGTGAGGGATTTTAGGTTAGGGTGTGGGAAAGGTGAGTGTGCGGTAGTGTCGGACTAAGGGTTCCGGTGAGGTAAGTGTGTGGAAGTGACGTAGAGCAGTGTAGGGAAGGGTTAAGTGTGTCAGGGTTAGAATGCGGGTGGAGTGAGTGTGCGATAGTGACGGGCTGAATGTTTTAGGGTGGGTTAAGTGAGTTAGGGTTAGGGTGCAGGTAGGGTAAGTGTGCGATAGGGATGGTGTTGAGGTTTAGGGGTGGGTTAAGTGAGTTAGGGTTAGGGTGCAGGTAGGGTAATTGTGCGATAGTGACGGTGTTGAGGTTTAGGGGTGTGTTAAGTGAGTTAGGGTTAGGGTGCGGGTTGGGTAAGTGTGCGGTAGTGTCGGACATTAGGGTTAGGGTTTAGGTTAAGGTTAGTGTATATGTTGTTGTGTGCAATGTGTAGTTGACGTTTTTTGTGTCGGTGTAGTGGTGTTTGGTTTTTTGAGTTGTTGGTGTGGTGTGTTTTCGGTTGTTTGGGGTCGGTAACTTGTGTGTCGGTGAATCGGACGTTCGGTGATAGAAAGTAGACCCATATATATATATATATATATATATATATATATATATATATATATATATATATATATATATATATATATATATATATATATATATATATATATATATATATATATATGGTTTACTATCATAAATTTAAAAATCAGAATAAAATGTGTCTGCATTTTCGAATTTATACATCGGAAATGAACATTTCCGAATTAACCTAAATTCGAAAACAGCTGTGTATTGTCGAAAATGTCGCTCGCGACATTTACGGCAGTACACAGAACTCCCACCCGTCCCGTAACTACCTACCTACCTAGCCTAAACTCACAGTTATGCAGGGGGGCAAGCCCGCTCACATCACCTGTCGAAATATGAAGTATTCGAACATCTGTTGTTCGAATACGTCATAGCCATGCAAGTGCACGTCGGCATTGTGATAGTAAACCTATATATATATATATATATGTGTGTATGTATATATATATATATATATATATATATATATATATATATATATATATATATATATATATATTTATATAGATATATGTGTATATATATATATCTATATATATATATATATATATATATATATATATATATATATATATATATATGGAGTCACTTCAGAAGCTCGAATTTACAAAATCTTGAACTTCAAATAACCGAAACCAAAACATCGAGTTTTGTAAACTCAACTTCTGAAATGAAACCAAAAAAAAAAAAAGACAAACTTCCTTTTGCAGGGGCTGTGCCCCACACCCCCTACTTAAATATACCAACTCCAAGATCGCTACAGTGGGAATGGGAAATCTCCGTCTTGCGCTATGCGGAAGCAAACGGAGATTTCTCATTTCCTGTCAACACCACACAAAAAATAAAACATTACGTACACACAGAGTGTACAAGAATCCTTGCCTCTGTGTGTACCATGTATTAAGGTAAGTAAACTTTTATTTTTCAACACTACATATTGATTTACTGAAATCTCGATCATATGGTCTCACCATACGAAATTCGAGATTTCAGTAATTCGATATGTGAAGTGTACCATATATATATATATATATATATATATATATAATATATATATATATATATATATATATATATATATATATATATATATATATATATATATATATATATATATATATATATATATATATATATATATATATATATATAGATATATATATATATATATATATATATATGTATATAGATATATTCCCAGGAACACCAAAACGAGAAACACCACAATGTCGACGTCGTCAGGCAAAAATTTTCTTTATTAGCAAAATAACAAGCGCTTTCGCATACTATCCAGTATGCTTCATCAGGTTATAATCCATTAATAAATGTTAATCACTTATATAGCAAAAGTTAATTGCCTAATTTCCCGCTCTTTTTTATTAATTAATTATAAACCAAGTAAGTTAATTCATTAAATCTCTCCATTTAAAGAAACATCCAGTATATTTTGGATAACCCAGGATATCAATGACAACATGTAAACTTGTGTTTATAACTTATTTGTATATGTCTCAATATCAAATGACAAACAAAAATATATATACAATATGTTATGTATGAATATCAAATAAATAATATTATTCAGATATTGGATGTTCGATATCAAATGTTAAAAAATAAAAATAAAAAATAATAAAATACAGATGTAAATATATAAAGAACTTCAATGGAAGTAAGTATATGATATTTAGGCATATGTACATCAACTGTATCTATTTGATCTATTTAATAATTGTAATATATATACCATTCATAAATTTATTTAATAATTTATATATTAAATATTATATTAAAAAATGTATCCAGTATGTGCAAATTAAATGGTGTAAAATAAATATGAAGAATAAAAATACATAAATGCATAATATATATATATATATATATATATATATATATATATATATATATATATATATATATCTATATATAGATAGATAGATATCTACATCTATTGATATGTTGTATCTGTCTAGATATTAATATATTTACTCACACACATACATTTACATGTTGGAATATATTCTCTGTACTGTTGAATGACTGGGCTGTTTGATATGTTTTGAATACATCAGGGTTATGTATATCTGACATGGCTTAGTGATAAATTACTTTGGCTATGGTGTGTGGGGTTCTGTGTTCAAGCCTAACAGAAGCGGTTTATTTTGTTGCTGGGCAGTACAAGAGCCATTGAATACCGAGTAGTTAAGGCACTTTTAAGCAGTTGTTAGCGGGTTTGCATTTAGGTAAGCACTGCTTACCTGCCGTTACATCTGTTACAGGGTGTTAGCTTCCTATTTGCTTCACCAGTGTAGGCATTGCTTACTGCCATGCTAGTGCTTACATATGCTTACTATTGCTTATTTGTGCTTAAACTTGCTTACTAGTGCCTTATTTATTCTGACACTGATACTTCACATGTGCATTTCTTGCAGTACTCCAGTTCATAAATATATGTTATTTAGTGGGTTTTACAACAAAACTAGTGGTTATAACATGCTTTGCTATGTAAAATAGACTGTGCTGCAGTGGGACTCGAACCAGAAATTCCTGCTTATTAGGTGGATGCTCTGCTCTCTACACTATTGCCATGCTGCTTCATTTGTATATATCTTCCATAATTTCTTACCCATGGTTCCTTCCCCCACCCCGAGCTCCACATACACAGCAACCATCCATTCTCCAGCTGCTATCCCAGCCATACCACACCTCCACACATTGCCCTCTTTCCATGTCTTGGTACTCATCCAGTATACTGTTTCGACCCAAGCTTCTTCATTCTCTTCATCTGTTTAGTCCACATTCATATGAGTCTTGCCTTGTTCATCTTTCAAGACACGTGTAAAGATTGGATTGACTCACAATTTTTGGTTCATCCCGCCAGGGACGAACCTATTTTTATTTATTTATTTATTTATTTATTTATGCATTTATTTATTTATTTAAATTTGTTGACCGGGAGTGTCCGACTGGACGTAGGTCCATTTTCAGCGGAGGCCCGGGGAGAAAAGCTCCACAGTTAAAATAAACAGACAGTATATACATTGGATTACATAGTGATTAACAATTTACATAGCAATTACTTACAACTTATTTACAGATGAAGAACATAGTACATCAGTAGACAACTAGAATCTTTATCTCTGAAGTGCATACCAGACATTAACAAATGTTACAAGAAGAAGAAGTTTGTGCTGTATAATAAGTACTGGCTTATGAGCATCTGAGTTTGCTATAATCAAGATAGTTAGTGGAGTGGAAAGAAAGGTAGTGGTTGGATGGGGTGGATGATATTACAGTGGGAGTTGCAAGGGCATAGCCAGTATGTTTTTAGTTGTGCTTTTAGTAAAGTTTTGAAGTGGGTGTATGATGGTATGGAGGTAATTGTGGGTGGGAGTGAGTTCCATAATTTGGCTATGGTG